>NW_017671863.1:97728-202301 GCF_001879085.1 Nicotiana attenuata
TATATATATATATAAACCCATCTTTTATAAAAATTTAAAAAATTTAACCCATATGGTTCAAGTGTTAAAAAGGTGAAAAGGATAGTTAAGGGGCTGATGGGCCATGAGGGTAAGATTGTCGAGCCCAAAATAAAGCGAACAAACAGTACCTTTGAGCCCACTAAAAGTAAGTCTGAGATAGATACCCTTCCCATGTTTTAACAGCTTTTTTAAATGCTCGTGCGCTGCTAAAGTCAGTTAATAGTCTCAGTGTGTCATAAAGAGACTGACCAGTGGCACTTCCGTAATAATTTGATACAAGGAGGTTATTTCTGAACGGCAACTACGAGGAATGTTGTATGTATGTAATAGTGCAATACGTATAATACAATCTGTTATCTTTCGTGAACAAAATTATTGGTAATTTTGTTCATCAAGAAGAGAAGAAATCACTTGCTCCTTCCTTTTCAATATGTTTGAACATTTTCACGAGTACAGAGGTCAAATTGACAAATTTCAGTGTGAATTGAACATAGTTAAATACTTTGAAATAAAATTTAGATATATAGAAACTACATAAAAAATATTATAAGTGATAATATTTAACAATTTAAATTTAAAAAATATAATAAAAAGAAAACCTTGTTTAACTCTCCAAATAGTACTCCAATAGGTTCTTTTTCTTTTAAACGAAAGGAGTAATATTTTTTGTCTTTACTAAAATTTGAACATGATTCTCAATTGACATCACCACACCTTCGTATTTAACATGCTAAAAAACATTTACACGATAATTTATAATTTAAAGTAATCATATACAAATACGTATAAGATAGAAACTACATTGAAAAGGCTAGGGGTGGGGGTGGGGGAGGGGGTGGGGGTGGGGTGGGGGTAATAGGGGAGAAGAACCCGGGAGTTGGGGTAAAAGACTGATGGTAATGGTGGGAATATAGGTGTGGGGCAATTACCGCAGCGCCAAAAGCGCAGGCCATTCGATACACTTAACTTTCTCTGCTCACTGCAGACTCTGTACCATTTATTCAACTCTCTTTCACGAGCGTGGCAACACGTTTTTAAGATTTATTTCGGAGGTTTTTAGAGCCTGGCCATTAAAAAAATTCTTTGTTCCAAATGTTTAACACTTCTTTTCGGAATTAGTATTTGGCCATAAAAATTCTAAATTTTACTTGAAGTTAAACTTGAGAAATTTTTCAAAATTTTAAAAAAGTCCAAAAAGTTATTTTTCAAAATTTTCAAATCAAAACACTCACAAAAATTCAAAAATGGCCCCAAATTGTATTTATGTCCAAACACAACTATAATTTTTAAATACTATTTTCAACTTGAAATTAAATTTCACTTTTTTCTTAGATTTAATAATTTTTATGTCCAAACGTTCACTAAGATTTATTATTATTCTCTAACTTTATTTATCAAGTCGGACTGAAATTAAAATTACCTTATGCTTGATTTTTCTCCTCATAATGCTTCGTTTGTAATAATTTCGGAACATTTAATGTCATAGTATGTAAAAACAAACAAATAAAATAAAACTATGATTGTATAACTTGTAAATAACAAGATTTTAAAAGAAAATTTTCGATAAAATTATTTAAACCAATAGTAAGTAACACAGAATTTAACAAAAAGAATAAAGCAAAGATATAGCACGCGCCGCCTGAGGAGAGTAAGTAAGAGTATACTTTTTAGTTGTTGATAGCAACAGTATAACAGCAGACATATAGTGATGAGACATGAGAAACGTTTAAAGTTAAAGAGATATAGATAGCATCCCCCACCATACTTGCTGCCATTCACTCCTCACCCTCCTCCTGTTCCCCTACTCCCCTCAACCGCCGGTGACCCAAATTTCTTGCCGGTGTGTCTCTTGAGTTACTCGCATTATTTGCTTAAATCAAATCAATAAATAGTGTATAATATATATTTGGAGTGTTATCACTTAATTATACAATAACAACAAGTATGTTTTAGTCCCAAATTTTATTTGGGTCCACGATATGAATACTCATTTCCTTCTCTAGTCTCAGTTCTTATCATCATGCCAGAATAAATAAGAATAGTAATACAAATTAGTTAAATAAATAAAAATATTGATAACATTAAAAGTTCTCTAATAAATAAAAAGTCTATTCTTAACTGGTAAGTATAATATATATGGGTTTTTTCTATTGTACTTTATTTTTAGTTAAGTCTGCATTAATTTCAAGGATTTATGGGTCTACCTCTTCTATTAACACCTTCACTCACTATAGTTTCACATTTAATGACTGATGCCTTAGTAGGCAACATAAGATATGACAAAATCATCTCAAGCAAAAAAAAAAAAAAAATCTTTTTAAAAATTTATCTTCAATGTGTGCTACTTGCACCTTTTAACTAGTATAATTAGTATTTTTTTCTATTTCATTAAATTACTTAGCTATAATGAATTGATATGGATTGGTAAGTATCTAAAGGAACAATTTTTTGATATTAAAGTAATTATGTATGGTTATTATCCATCGATAATAAATACTGTGATGTGACAGTTAGAATCTCTTTATTTTTAACCATTCAGTTTAAGCCTGAATATAGAAAATCTTTCATAAGGAAGGATTTTTCTCAATTATGAGTCTATGGAGAGAATCTAGATTAATTATTGGTTAGTGAGTTTTGAATATAAAATGGTTAACTCAAAGTTATTATTTCATATGCTAAAGAATTCATTGACAGAATTTGGAAGTATTTTGGACGAAATTTAATACGCACAACTTACAAAAGTACATCTAATTACTACCTAGGGTCTGTTTGAAAAGTCATATGGCAATTAGAATTGGTATAATTACTAGTGTAGTAATTATACGGTATTGTAATTACGACGACCTGTTTGTTTGTCATAATATAATTACGGTTGTTTGGTTGCACAAAGTAATTACACAGTTAAATTAAATTTTAAATATCAAATTAATTATCAAAAATTAAAAGTTAAGATTTAACAAATATATGCCTTTATAAATAATATTAAATTTGAAATTTAAAATAGATATTATTTCTTGAAATATATTAATTACTAATAATATATTTGTAACTAATATTGTAAAAATAATTGATATATATATATATATATATATATATATATATATATATATATATATAAATGTGTGTGTGTGTGAGTGTGTGTGTTTCAAATTAATAATATTTTATTTTAATCAATTATACAAACTAAAATTACATATTTTGTAAGAACATCATGGACTGCATGCTTGATAAAATGATTAATATTTATAAATATAATGCCCTAGTATTACTCGAATATTTTACGAAAAAATAATCTATCAACTTTAACTGACAAATGAATGGCATGCAATCTGAATTAATAAGTGAGTACTACTAAAGCAAATAAAATGAAAACAAAATATAACATAAAACTCAAAATCCAAAAAAAAAAAAAACATAATACTCTTATGTAAAATTACAATATAACATAAAATAACTTTCAACATAATTTAAGTAAATATAATTTTTTTTAAAAGGAAAACATAAATCTATAACCTCATTCAATAATGAGACTCTACTTTAATGACATCATTCATAATATGCTAAGTTTATTAATGATTCATTTTATATTAGGAGTAGTTTCAAAACTAGAATAATAGCACAATTATACTAAATGAAGAAAAAAAATATGAGCAACTACATGGAATCACAAAAAATAGAGGTTGAAAAATGAGAATATTATTTAGATATTAAAAAGTAATATATCATTTTAACATAGTTAAGTTTGCATAGAACCTCGTTCAATAATAAAGTTCAACTTTAATGGCATCAGCCATTATAAGTCAATTTTATGGATGACTTACTCTTTCTAAGATTACAGGGTATAACTTTTTAAAAAATTAGAATAATAACATAACTAAATGTAATAAAAAATAAAAAAAATAATTAAGAAATAAATAAAATATGAGAAATTATATAGAAACGCGTGAAGTAAAGGTTGGAAAATGAGAAATAAGAAAATAAATAATGTAAAAAATAATATTTGAAAAAAAAGAATTTAAAAACTTAAAAACATAAAATAATCTAGACTCTTTTTTTATTTGTGGAATTTACTAATAAAGAAACTTTAACTATCCGATATATATGTCAAGTCAAAAAGTGCACAATATATGTTTATTTATATAAATTTTCATTGTTTAGAACATAATTTTATATTAAAAATTTACTAGCTTAGTACATGACAAGGATTCATCGAAAGAAAAACAAATCCCTGAATCTATGACAAGTACAATTTTAAAGCTAGTTAAATTGAATTCGTTGCATATATTAATTAGTGTACTAAAGTTTTTTAATTGAAGGGTACTTCACTAACCCTCATCAGAAAGACAAAAAGCTTTTTGAGCTCATCAGTGTTAAAAGAGAAAAAAGAAAGAGAAAGAAAACAGCTCATGATTTTTAATGAAGGTATTTTTACTAATAAATAATGTACTGATATAGGTATTTCTTTATGTTTTTTTTTTCAGAAAAAAATGATAAATACTGTTGGGGTATCTTTAAATCCCACTCAACAAAAAAGATAGGTAAGGCAAGAAGCATAATTAAATTCAGTGACCAAAAAGGAATAGTGCTACTAGCTACTAATTGAACACCTATAAATGTTTTTTTTTTCTTTTTTCTTTTTTCTTTTCAACTTCTTTTTTTGGGAGTTAAAAGCTGCATTTGTTTGCATTCAATGAAAAACTCCCCTTTTGTCTCGGTTGATGGAAATGGGGACCTCACCTCACTTCTGCTTAGTTAAAAAAAATTACTTTTCTAACTTTTAACATTACAATAATATTTATGTCTCGATCTCAAACAAGTTAAAAGGCAGCTCGGTGCACAAGGCAATAATGCAAGATTCGGAAGAGGGTCGCACCCCAAGAGGTGTGATGTAAACAGCCTATCGCTGCTTCCATAGCTCAAATCCGTGACTTATAGGTCACATGAATATAACTTACCATTGCTCCAAGGCTCCCCTTCACATAAGTTGAAGACAAGTTTACCGTTGTCAAACCTGTGACTTATATGTCTCAATTTAAAATAAGTTGAAGACCAGAAATTAAACTAATTTTACGATGACGGTTAGTCTATTGCAATTTTTATCTTTTATTCAGATTAAGACAGACAATATGAACAAGTTGATAACAAGAACAACAATAACAATACCAAATCCAGTGTAATTCTATCAGTGGAGCCTGGGAGGGTAAAGTATACGCAAACTTTGTCCTTATCGGAAGAAGATAGAGAAACTGATATCAGGAAAAAATAGAAAGGAAAAAGTTATAGCAAGCAATAAGCTGATATAAATAGAATTATTTTTTCAAATCTAACCATGGAGAAAAGAAATTACAAAAAGAAAAAAGAATCAATACTATGATTATGCTCCACATATATTGGTTTTTAAAAAAAAAGAAGGAAAAAACAAAGAGAAAAAGGCAAAATGCAAAGCAAAAGAGAGAAGGTTGATGAAGATGTGTGGGTTCTGTACTGTCTTTAACCTGTCCCCTCCACTCAACACAGTATTTGTTGGGGCTATCTTTCTCAAAAAAAAAAAAAAAGACAAGAGTCTTGAATCCAAAAGGGCACTAAACACATTGGCTTTTTTCCAACTTTTGCTTCTGTGCTACCTTAGCAATTGTCTATGTCTTCTGCTCCCTCTTCTCAGAACTGCAAATGGGAAGATGAGGAATCATACTTTGAATTTCTTGTTATTATTTGATACCCTTTTAACTTCTTTTCTTCTCCTCAACTTTTCCTCCTCCCTCTTTACTTCCTAAAACATGACTTTCTTCTTCTTTTTTATTCAATCTCTTTTCTCTGTTCTTGCTTTAAAGACAACCCCTTTTTAAATATTAACATTTCTTGAACCATGATTTGACTTCATTTCCCAATTTTCTATTACTATTTCTGAACTTGGTGACAAGTTCTTGATTACTATCCTCCCCACTTTTGATCTGCTTTTTCCCTATTTCTTTTTTTTGTTGAGGGTGTAATGCTAAACTAAGAACAAAGAAAACCAAACCAAAAAAACCAAAAAAAGAACCATTTTTTTTGGTTTAATGGAAATTGATCTGAACCATGCAGTAGTAAGTGAAGTGGAGAAGAATGCATGTTGTAATGGAGAATGTGACAAAAAGGGTGTTGGTGGTAGTTGTGTTAATTGCAATTTGTCCACTACTTCTACTTCTTCTTGTTCCTCAAATGCATCTTCCTCTTCTTCTTCTTCACTTACTCTTTCCTCAATTTATATGGAGCTCTGGCATGCTTGTGCTGGCCCTTTAACAAGCTTACCAATGAAAGGAAATGTAGTGGTTTATTTCCCTCAAGGTCATATGGAGGAAGCTGTTTCTGTTTCTCCTTTTTCACCCATCAAAATGGATTTTCCAACTTTTGGTCTTCAGCCTCAGATCTTCTGTAGAGTGGAAGATGTTCAGTTGCTTGTAAGTACTTGATTTTTTACCCCTTTGGGATTAAAAGGTTTTAGCTTTACTTGTGAACTCCTTGTAAACATGTTTCTTCTTTTTATAATCTTGTGAATTTACAGGCAAATAAGGAAAATGATGAGGTTTATACACAGCTCACTCTTCTCCCTCTTCCAGAGGTAAGACCAATTGCAACTGTAGCTACTTTTATGTCCAATCATGATTTTTTGCTGTTCCATGTGACATCAAGGAGGTCACGGTTTCGAGCCGTGTGTAAGGCTTCGTACAATAAACCCATGTATCCGGCCCTTCCCCGGATCCCGCACCTAGCGGGAGCTTAGTGCACCCGGCTGTCCTTATGCTCAATTTGTGGATAAAGGTGTTAACTTTACTGTGTTTAGCTGCTGTTCTATGTTCAATTTGTGAATAAAGATGTTAATTTTACTGTGTTTAGCTGCTGTTTTGGTTCATTTTTTATTTGGTTTCACTGTAAGGGGCCTTTTTCAGTTCTTTTAACTTGAACTGGTCTGTTTTTTTTTTTTAGTATGACTTTAACAATGAGCTAGAATTGAGTTGTCCATGATTTGTTGGTACTTTGCACAGTCAGTGGCTATAAGCTTAAAGGGAAAAGAACATGAAGATTTGGGGGTGGATGAGGAAGGAAATGGAGTTAATCCAGGAAAATCAGCTTCTCACATGTTCTGTAAAACCCTGACTGCTTCTGATACCAGTACCCATGGCGGCTTTTCAGTTCCTCGTAGAGCAGCTGAAGACTGTTTCCCACCTCTGGTGCGACTCCATTGTGCGATTTTTGCTAAAAGAGATTGTTAGCTGATTACATGTAATTGTCTGGTAAATTTACTTCTAACTTGTTGCTACATTATAAAATGTAGGATTACAAAGAGCAAAGGCCATCTCAGGAGCTGATTGCTAAGGATCTGCACGGAGTAGAGTGGAAATTCCGTCACATTTATAGAGGTATTAAGTTAAATACTTAGATACTTGCTCAGTCTGAGATTCTTATGATGTGATGCTTTTCTTTCAGGTCAGCCGAGGCGACATTTGCTAACTACTGGATGGAGTATTTTTGTCAGCCAAAAGAATCTTGTCTCAGGGGATGCAGTTCTCTTCTTGAGGTATACATATCTTGACACAATGGTAAACTCAGAGTGGTTAACTTTTAAGGCGCTAGAACATATGAAAAATATGAAGTCGTCGTGCTAGAAAGCTGTCAGGATCATTAGGTCCAATTCCTAGGTTTTTACTATGCAATAACCAGTTAGGATATCATTGCCAAGATTTTAATTGTTCCGATATTCAACTTTTGAAGCTTGTTCAGTTGCCATAGTTATTTAAATTTTATTGAATTAGTCCCAACGATCTTTGTAGGGGAGAAGGTGGAGATCTCAGGCTGGGAATAAGAAGAGCTGCTAGACCTAGAAATGGGCTTCCTGAATCAATAATCAAAAGTCAATATTCTGGTTCTGATGTTCTTTCAGCAGTTGCTACCGCTGCGTCAGCCAAGAGCACATTCCATGTTTTCTATAGCCCAAGGTAATTCGCTAAATCTCTGTGTATGGTTTTTTGTTTAGTTGCCTAATTTACATAGTAAAATCTGTGGTAATCTAAGTTGCGCGGACTCTTCGATTTTGGTGCCGTCCCCGTCCCGATACGAGACGGGACGGGAGCGGGAACGTCCCGGATTCGGTCAACTGACTTCGGACACTTTGACTGGAGTCCATCGACAAATTTGGGAGAAAAATTGAGATTTTGATTTCTCAAAATCAAAAATAAAACAGATCTAGGAGAATGAAAGAATAATGTCCATCTTGGAGAATGAAATTCAATATTCATGTAAGTTTTTCACAGAATATCTCTCAAAATTTACAATAGTTTTATAGCTCTATTTTTATTAGCCAAATCTCCGCACACGTATCCATATTCGAATCCGCACCCCCGAATCTTAAATTTTAGATTTTGCCGAATCCGATACTCGGATCCGTCCCCGTATCGGATACCCGCACCCGAGTCCGAGTAACTTAGGTGGTAATATCCCATGTCTTTACAGTTTTACTATTTAAGGCTGTACGATGTTAATTAGATTTGATATTCACGTCCTTAATTTTAATTCCATTTATTTGATGAAGTCAAAACAACCAAATATGTATAAATAAGGATTGCTAGTCCATCCAACTTGTCGTTGGTGAAGATTGAAATGAAGTATCTAAGCTTTGGATAACCGCCATATAATGCTTCCTGTTAATATCTTAATAGATACAACGGTGTAGCCTTCTACATGCAGATAAGTCGTATTAGAAGATTTGCTTAGCTTTCTATAAGGAAATAGTTGCACTAGGAGTAAAGCTGTACTATTTACAGTCAAACTTGGGAACTGAACTATTTTTGAAGTATATATTGATTTACTATCTCCTTTTCAGATGGTTTTGAGTGTTATTTTTTCTATTTCATTAAATAAATGTCAGTGCATAGACAATACGGAGACGACTTTATAAGACGGATGACACTAAAACATCAGTGATTGTTGTCATTGTTACATATTATTGTGTTGTTTTAGTAAGAATGATGTGATATTACACTGAAGCATGAGGTTAGATTTGGACTGTCATTGGTGGAGCGCCAGAACAGAGCAGAATGGTTGCATGGCCGTGTGGCAGTTATTTGGCTCTATTGCAATCCACCTTTATTCTATTTGTCAGTTGTTTCTAAATCCAGGAAGAGCTAGGGGTTCTTAATTCAATTATGTGGCATCAGCTGTGAAACAAAACAGAATTGAGCCTAGTAACTTATAAGAGCACCCCAAGTATTTGATCCGAAATTAAACTAGGTAGTGGTCTTTTCATTTACGAAAGAGTTCATCACCTTAATTAATTGTCCTGGATTCCCAACTTCCAGTAGTCAGATGAAAAATATTAGGTGAGACAAAAATAGGCTCGCTCGATTAGAATGAGTCATTCAGATGCATTTTGTGCTTACTGTGCAAATGTGGTGCATGCATTCTACAGTGGCTCATTTCAAGTATTTTGGCCTAGTAAACTAATTCTGTGGAAGCTTACTTGTGTACGAGTAGTCTGTACCTCTAATGGCTTGTTTTTCATGTTCGCTAAAGCAATCAATGGCTCATCTTCTTGATTCAGTTAAGAAGATGCACGAAGCATGATTTCTGCTGCTTCCCTCAATTCATGTGTGTCCCAGGCAGAGTCTTCTCCTGATTATAATACCCTTTATATCCTAAGGAACAACAAAGAATTATGAATTTTTTTATAACAAAAAAAAGAATCTAATGAATGAAAAAAATCTCATATTATGTGCAATCCTGTAATCAAATTCCTTTATGTTAAAATGTGTGAAATTTACTTCAAAGTCACTTTTGCAGCCTGCAGGAGTTTGCATTCATGAATTTTCCAGATATTATTAATGCTACATAGATGGTTTTGTGATAAAGTTTGCTTGTAATGTAGGGCAAGTCATGCTGATTTCGTTGTACCGTACCAAAAGTACATGAAAAGCATCAACAGTCGGATTCCTGTTGGAACAAGATTTAAAATGAGATTTGATCTAGATGATTCACCTGAAAGAAGGTACTTATATCCTTACAATCCCATATTCAGCTTTTCTTTGCAGAAGGTTTATGTTGTAATAAAAAATTTCCACTACTGCATGCAGGTACAGCGGTGTAGTGACCGGGATAAGTGATATGGATCCCTTTAGATGGCCCAACTCAAAATGGAGATGTTTGATGGTACTTCTAGCATATACTTGGCATTAAATTGTATATAGATGTTGTTATGCTCCACTTATCATTTCATGTTTTTGAGCCAGTTGGAAATTTGTTCTATTTATCTAGGGTGCTCTTCTTGCTTCCTTGTTAGTTTCAGACCCCTTTATGTTCTTGAATTTTCTGCCAGTGTTCACTTGTAGCAGTACCCTGTTTATCCAGACTCGGCAGTTTTCTAACACCTAGATCTGCTTGTTGAATACCACTAGGAACACCAGAAGGACACGCAGGACCATATGCTCTTTTTTTTCTTTTATTAATTGTATTTGTCGAAAGTCGGCAATTTGAAGAATTGGATAATTCAAAGGCTTGACCGGGTGTTGACTTTGGTGTTGTCGGACTCCTATGGTGGTTTTGATACCTTGGATAAGTTCATTTAGTTGATTGGAACTTGTGTGTAATGTTTGGTTGTGAACTGGATCGTCTAACTGTGATTCAGACGAGTTCGGCAAAGTTGGAATGTTTGAAAGTTAAGAGAATGATTTTGACCTTCGATTCTTTGTTTTGATGTTAAAAAATAATAATTAGAATATGGATGTGCATTAAATCCTGTAGAGCCCTTCAGGGCTAAGATTAATTATCAAACTATTCTTGCTTCGATTGTAACTACAACGAGAAATTGCTAAATGCTCAGTTGTTGTAAGATGCTTGATAGATTTTTCCTGTCAAGACTGATAAAGTTTGCTTTTGGCATAATATTAAAATACATCCTTGTATTGCATATCTTGAAATAATTTCTTCCAACCAAAGCTGTTACAAATTTACAATAAGTATAGTGTCCGTCGACTCGAAAACTTTTTGATCTAAGTGTCCTTGTTATCAACTATAATAGGTCAGATGGGATGAAGATATCATGAGTAATCATCAAGAACGGGTTTCTCCATGGGAAATTGATTCTTCAGTTTCCTTACCACCACTGAGCATTCAGTCTCCAAGACTGAAGAAACTGCGGACTAATCAGCAGGCTCCATCGTTAGACAGCCATTTTGCTGGTACTGATCAAACTTTTCAAATATTATTTTGATTATGTTGTCATTATGTCATGATTCCACTAACGTTCTCGTTCTTTTTTACAGGAGGGAGTGCTCTTTTGGACTTTGAGGAGTCGGTAAGATCCTCCAAGGTCTTGCAAGGTCAAGAAAATTTAGGTCTGATATCACCTCCCTATGGATGTGATAAGACAGTCCGCCCACTGGATTTTGAGCTGCAAAATGTAGCTCGTCACAATCTCATGCCAACTGGTATAGAGAACATAATTGTTGGAGACTTTGTGAAAACTCAGCCTCCAACAACCTACACAGGCTTTCTGGAATCCAATAGGTTTCCAAAGGTCTTGCAAGGTCAAGAAATTTGCTCGTTAAGATCCCTTACTGGAAAAGGTGATGTTAATTTTGGTGCTTGGGGAAAACCTGAATTTGGTTGCAATGTTTTTAGCACATATCAGAGGCCGAAGACCAATTTCTATCCTCTTGCTTCTGAAGGGGCGAGGAATGTGTTTCTACCATATAATGCGATGTATAGAGCTGGACAAGATCCTGTAGTGCATTCCTACATTAATAATAATTTCCAAAGAGAAAATCCTACCTCAAACCAGAATTCAATCCAAAATGGGGTTAGGAGGGAAGAAGGTGGAATGCAGAAGTTTGCAAATGAGCAGAGGCCACTGGAGATGTCCATATTGTCTATTCCGGAGACAAATTTCAAGAATGAGAACGGTGGCTCCTTAAATGCACAGGCTTCTTGTAAACTATTTGGCTTTTCCTTAATAAAAGAACCCTCTACTCCTAGCTCGCACAGTTCTGGTAAGAGGAGCTGTACAAAGGTAAGCTTCGATAAGTGCACGTAACGGATTGGAAATGCTTTCACTTCAGACTCTATTGCTAATTTTAATAAATGGATGAAGGTTCACAAACAAGGCAGCTTGGTTGGACGAGCCATTGATCTCTCAAGGTTGAATGGCTATGAGGATTTGCTGGTTGAGTTGGAGAGGCTTTTCAACATGGAAGACCTCCTAAGAGATCCCAATAAGGGATGGCGAATCTTGTATACCGACAGTGAGAATGACATGATGGTTGTCGGAGATGATCCATGGCAGTAAGTCTCTTTTTCATGCATTTGAGTTCTCATTGCTGTCTCAATTATTTTGTACCAAGTTCAAAAGATATTACTCAAACGATGTATATCTGTGAATCATGAGAACCCCACAAAATTTCTCTTCCAATTAGCTTCTTGAGTTTTGGATGTTAAATCATCTCTACAGGATCCGAGTTTTCTTTTACTTTTCTCCTCCCATAAGTGATTGGTCGATACACTTACGGGTACTTTCTAATGACTGTTGTAGTGAGTTCTGTGAGGTAGTATCCAAGATCCATATATACACTCAAGAAGAAGTGGAGAAAATGACAATTGAGGGGATCAGTGATGATACTCAAAGTTGTTTGGAGGAGGCACCGGCATTCATGGATGCCTCGAAATCTTCTTCAGTTGGCCAGCCTGATTCTTCTCCAACTGTAATCAGGATATGAAGAAGCTGAGGTCCTACGAATGTTGTGCTTGTTATGTTACTTAAGTGATATATATGTGATACTATTCTACCTACTAGATGTTCCTGTTATGTTAAATAAATTGTTACTCCTTAGTCAACTTGTGAAGTTATGTTGGAAGTCTGTTTTCAACTTACAATGGGGCTTCTTGTGATAAAATTATATGGTGACTCATATGCCATAACTTTGTATTCTGAATATGTTCCACTATGTATAACTTTGAACATTGTATGACTACCCCTTCTCTCCACCCCCCCCACCCCCACCCCACCCCCACCTCCACCCCCCAAAAAAAAAAACCAAACCCAAGTTGTGCCTGGGAAATACTATATCACCTACGTTAACTTTGTTTTCACCTTCTAACTTGTCTAATCTCTTATTTAGGTAGGAGGATATAAATGAATTGAGAGGAAATCTGAGTTAGCTTCTGATGGAGTTTGGAGCATGTTAATATTAAAATCATATTTTTATGACATCATTTGTTGAAGATAGTAGTGATATTATGGTGTTAGTGCATGCTATAATTGTAAGTTTTTGTAAAAAAAGAAACAAAAGGTTTGAGGCACTTATTCCAGACATACTTCTTTATTGCCCAGTAACAAGTCTAGACAACACTAAATATTTTTGGTGGGGAAGGGGGTGGGTTGTTAGTGCCATCTAATGCCGGCCTAGATTGCACTGGTAGTGTCAATAGTCAGACTATAAACACTACAAGTAAGTAGGCTTACTAATTGAATATTTTAATGAAGTAATCACCAATAACAACCCTATATAACTCGTTTCTAATACTAAGCTATGAAAGCACTGAAACCAATTTTCATAGGCTATCTTTGTATAAAATTCTTTGTTCTTAAAAATGGTATTATCTGTACAATTCCTATTAGCTACATGCGCTGAAAGCATGATCTGCTTTTCTTTTCTTTTTTTGCCTTTTACATTAACTTTAAACGCTTTACTAGAATCAAAATAACTAAATTTGGTGCATGCATCGCTTAGATTAAATTTTTTTCCCAAAATACTATCCCGGCTTCTCAGAGTAAGCTCATTTCTAGCCTCAATCACAACTCTTCCATTTCATTTATTAGGAACTCCCAAAAATAGAATGGCAATAAAGATTATTAGTCTTCCAGAACACTTGAGATAATGGCTTTCTTTCCTAATACACGAATTACTTCCTTTTTCACGTACATAAAGCTAAAGGGAACAACTTCACTTATTTTTTTTCTTTTGTTCCAGAAATGTAAAGAAAGGAGAGGTGGGAGGTCGTCAATTTGTGAGTTGTGATATTTTCCCAAGGAGCTCAAGAAGCCATCAATTTCAATGTTTATTGTTCTTTAAAGAGTTCACGACCTATTATCATTCTTCTGATCTCACTTGTGCCTGCCCCAATCTCATACAGTTTGGCATCTCGGAGAAGACGTCCTGTTGGGTACTCATTCACGTAGCCGTTGCCTCCAAGGCATTGAATCGCCTGCACCACACGCACAATCTCATAAGCATATCATCTTTCCTACTAAACTTGTATAACCGAGAAATTCCCAGTAGCCAGATGACACAGTTCAAAATTTGATGGACTACGGGCCGTCTCTCTACCTTATCATCTTTCCTACTAAATGATGGCAGCTTTTGTGCCTTTAGTTCCATTAACATTTTGGCATTACTAGACTAAGCCAAGACAAAAGAAATTTGTAAAGAATCCCCTAGCAGGGATTCTTTCAGAAATGACAGTCATTTTCTGTGTTCTTAAACCAGTCAGAAATAATAATAGCAAGTTCCGAACTAAAGATGACACGTGAACACAGCCGATGTAAAGAAGAATTAATTATCATAAAGGAACAGAAAGGAATTAAGTTTTTCACCTGAAGAGCTACTTGGGTTGCTCTTTCAGCAGCAGTGAGTATAACACCAGCACAATCCTGAACAAACATAATTTGCATGTTAAGTGCAAAGGAAAAATGTTTCTTTGGTTAAGTTTTAGCTTCTAAAGAGTAAAGAAACTAAAATTAAACAAATGAAAATTTCTACTGCAAGGACCTTTGTGTTAATATTCCCGCTGTCACATTCCCTTGCAACAGAATAGACATAAGCTCTGTTGTGAACAATGAAAAAGAATAAGTACATGATATTATCGATCAGAGTGAGTAACGAAAAGGATATAGAAGAAGTATGACAACAAAGAACACCTGACCTTGAAGATTGCAAAGACGTGTACATGTCAGCTACTTTTCCCTATGTTTTCAGGTCAAAGGCAAGATAAGTTTAAGAATTCTGACAGACAAAGAACAGCAATAAAGGTACATTTGTCCAGAAGGCAGTTAGGAACCTGTATAAATTGAAATTCTCCAATCGGTCGACCAAATTGTTCTCGTTGTTTAACATAGGGTAGAACGACATCAAGACAGGCTTGCATAAGTCCAACGGGACCAGATGACAAAACAAGTCTCTCTAGATCGAGTCCCGACATCAGGACATAAACACCTGAAGCAATAGAAAAACTTTTCTAAGAGAGAGATAGGAGCAATGACATTGTCTAGGTGTGACACTATGATAAAGAAATAAAAAGGAGACGAGGTAAACCCAACAAAAAAAAAATTCAAAGTAGTCGCTGCAAAAGACCTACAATCTCTCACAAGCTATGCAGACTTACGAAGAACTTCCAGTTCAATTTATACTACGGTGTTGGACAGGAAGTTTAAGATATTCATGTTTATATATGAATTATACTGATGCTGGTGGAAGAAAATAGTAAAGTAACAGTTGAAAAATTAGTGCGATAAAGAAAAATCACGTCTAAAATTTGGATAATTTAAGGAACTGAATTCCGGGAAATTGAAGAAGTTGACAGAAATGAAACGGTTTTAAACATTTCGGAACATCCCAAAATAGGAGTGTCATATGAATTGAAACAAAAGGAGCAGATGCAAAAGAATCCACATACGCATTACCAGCTAGTTTGGATTAAAGCTCAGTAACATTGTATTATACTACTTATAGGTTTGGCATAAGACTGAGTTTTAGTTCTTTAGAGATTTTTTGTATAGAATTTCTATTGTTGGAGAATCCCTAATTGTTTGAAAAAACAAATTATTAATTAGTGGAATAAAAATGGTCCGGATGGCATAGAATGAATATTGACGATTCATATAGCCAACCAAAAAAGATTAGGACTAGGCTTAGTTGTAGTTGTTGTAGTATTCCGAATTAAATCTCCATATTTCACTTGGCATGCTCTTTCAAAAGTTAAAGAGCATCTGCCGTTTAATCTTACTGCAAATAAATATGCAGGAGAGGACAAAGAATAACAAACTTTGAAGAGTCCCAAGTAACTTCCTTGTATTACATACCAATCAGGTACTATGTAATCGATCAAAAAAGCTGTTTCTCTTTAGGGAAAGGAACACTACTTGGTGCAACCAAAATAAAAGGGTGAATATATAGTGTGCGAGGAAAAAAGGGTATTATCTCAGAAATAGTAAAAGTAGGGGCAGTATAGCAGAATGAAGAAAATAGTTGGAATTCAAAAGTCAAAACTAGTGACAGCTTAACATAAAATCTTTGAACTTTACCTATACATAAAAATCTAGACAAAAACTTTGTGAAACTCTAAGATTAAGAATTCTTTAGCATAAGCTGTATTTAAAAATTAGACAAATGCTGCACTCTTTGCTTGAAATTTTTGTAGCTCATTAGATCACACCCTTCAAGTTTTTACCCTTCTTTTTTTGGATTCTCCACTACTTATTCCATTAGATAAGCTAGTCCCTCTTTTTTCGCTTTCAATACCGAAAGTGGAAGTAAGGTGTAATATTAAGGAAGAAATGAGGCAAGATATTTGGGCCAACATAGAAGTTAATTAAGAACTCATACCTTTTCCTACCTGCCCCAAAATATTTTCTTCAGGGACGAAACAGTTCTCAAACACAAGCTCACATCTACAGTTTAGATTGAAGTTATTAGGCCACCTTCAGTATAGTAAAAAAAATATAAATCCAAACAGAGCAACACTTGGGCAAAGATGTACATACGTATCACTCCCTCGCATCCCAAGTTTGTCTAATTTCTGGGCCGTAGAGAATCTGTATATTCAGTTAAAGTAGATGAATAAGCATGTCCCGACTCACTGGGATATGTTTTGTTATAATAAATCATGCTTTACTATTTGTGTCATGCAATCATGCAGCTGCGAAAAACAAAACAAGAAACGATTTGTATTTTCTCTCCCTTTTTCATTTTCTATCGCAAGTAGTATCAGTACAGGGGGCATACCCTTTCATTCCCTTCTCGATAATGAAGGCTGTGATTCCTTTTGAACCAGTTGTTACATCCGTTTTTGCATAAACAACCTGATCCAGAAATAGATTTTCAAAACTGAACCTTAAAATTAAATTGCCGTTCAGAAAAAGACCAGAAATACCAATTCTAGATACACAAAGATAACACTTAGCCAAAGGATGTGAGAAAAATTGATAGACGGCTATTTCTAAAGCCAAGTTTTAACAAAAAAACACATTTTCATCTATCAGCGATACCAGGAAAATTGAACTTGTAAGAGAATCTCACAGACAAACCCCACTCACAGCTGAAAGTTAAGGTATTTCCCCCAAAAAAACATATAAAGGTAGGTGAACTCGAAAGAGGAGGAGAATTTTAGTAAAACCAAAGAGTATAGAGACTTTGCAGGTGCATCAATAGTATATCTCAAAAGTAACATTTCAATAGCCAATCTGCTGTGATTGCACATGTGCCAAAAGTGATTTGGCATACTGCTAGAAAGAAACCAGACAATCTATCTTACAAATTAACAGTCAATAAGCAAATTTGGATGAGTACTTCTATTTGGCTGATCAACAGAAACCAAATAAATGAGAAAATTATAGATGAAGAGTGCAAGAAAGAGCTCTGGGCATAATAAATAATAACCCAAGGCTGTAAAGAGAAACTCAATAACAGGAACCCAAGTAGTGAATCAAATTCAACTAGAATAAAGTATTGCATGTTGAATGATTCATTTAGCACAACGAAAGTAACTATTCTCAGGAAAACTAACAAACTATTTTTATTTTATCCTTCACTTAATATAACATTTTGAAAAAAAAAAAACATTTGTTTCTTTCCCACCCTTCCTCGATGTCACAAATGAGCTTCTCCAGAAATCAGTCCTTCACCTTCGCAGGAAAAGAGCTGAACTGCTGGTATTTTCTCTTATCGTCCTTCAACCATTCATTTTCATATGGTATTAGGTTTACGTGTGGTGTATATGACTTTTCCCCATCTTCCAACTTTCTCACCTAATAGATTAGGCATGTCAAATCTAAAATTCATATTCTTAAGACTACTTTTAGAATGAGGTAATAAAAATTACTATTACTACTACAACAAAATAAGAATAGATCCTTTTTTAATCCATTATCTGTGGTACAAAAGATAAATCCTCAGGAACTAATGGCAATCGAACAATATAAAGTGAGAACAAATCTTGACAAAATAAAGTACAACAACAACAACAAACCAGTGTAATCCCACAAGTGGGTCTGGGTGATAAAACCGAAAAGTAAGGAGAGATATTCAAGAAAAGTACCAGTGTCTGAGCAGTCGGACCATTTGTGCACCACATTTTATTTCCATTCAGAACATAACCACCCTCAACACGATCAGCTTTGCACTTCATGCTAACAACATCTGAACCAGCTGAACCGTGAAAATGAAACTATTCAGCGACACTCAACACACAAAATTCACAAGCCTTTCGCTCTCTCGTAATAGCTGACCACCTCTCCATTCAATGAAATAGGAAATGGAGATTTAACATCCAAATTAATATGATGACGAGAGATACAAAATGAAATTGAATTAACAGTAATTGGGGATTCAGGTAGCTCACTTGGTGAGCTATCCAACCTCCACCATGTAGGTGTGGTTCAAATCCCCATATGTACTCCCCTTCCCCATTCCCAGTCCCCTTCCCCTATGTATAACAAAATTAATTATAAAATAAAGAGGAATTAACAGTAGTTACCATTAGGTTCACTCATAGCTAGAGCACCCACATGATCACCGCTGATTAGCTACATCCAATCAAGTCATAAAAGAGTTAGCCACTACGTTAGTCATTCAGACATTTTATTCAAAAAAGAGGGATTAAAATTAACTGAACAAGGATATTAAAAATAAAAATAACAAATGTCCCACTTCTCTTGCCCCCTATATTTAAAGCCAAATCCTTGCCAATTGAAAGCCAGAAGAAATTTGGGCTATGTTTGAGCAAACTATAGCTCAACTTGCTCTCCGTAGAACTTCTTAAAGAGAATATTAGATTAGTAAATTTACAAAATCCAACCATAGGAATAACCTTCATCTATAACTCGAAGCCTACATGTTTCCTAATATTCTGAGTTATAAATCCATATCAGCTGCTTGCTATAAAAGTCTAGAGTTCATAATTGTAATTTATTGGTGTTCTACATTTGGTACCACATGATTCTGCCATTGATCATCTGAGCTAATCCAGTTCAGATAATTTCTAGAGAAGACTCATCTAAGTTGTGGATGTTGTTGATGACTTGTAAGAAATAATAGACTAGGTATTTGAAGCTTCAGTAAGTCAGTATATTCAATACCTAGTCCTTTGTGAATCGAGCTTGAGCCGTTACAATGTGAAGTTGTTGAGTGCATAAAACTATGGCCTACCCTGGGCAAATGGAATACTCGCACCAACAGTATTTCTGTATTTTCCTTTTCTTTATTTCTTTACCTTTTTTCCTGATAAAACACCAACGCCAACAGTTTCAAGTAATCTAGACTGCGGATCCACCATCAAAGATTTGAAGCACTTACGAGATATATTTTGGTGAATCACGATATCCTTGAGGAATACAAAACTAAAGAGGAACTTTCATGAGACTCCAACCATTGTACTAATAATAGCATGTCTGAACCAATAAATTTGATAGAATTTGTGCAGGGCAGGAGTAGACCGAATCGTAAACATGCATAATATAAAAGAGAGTTGTTAACATGAATGATTTCCTCTTCCAATAATCAGGTGATTTTCTGAAAGAGATGATGTAATTTTTGGTTCATCGAATATGAAGGGTGGTCTATTGAAAGACCACGGATGTAAATCACCTATACTGGAAAAAACATAGTAGCTGGCAGGAAATGTAAATATACTACTGAAAACAAAATCTGATGGTGGAAGATAACCTTTGGTAGGTACTTTTGCTTCTGCTCATGCGATCCATTTCTAACCTACAAAATCATCAGTAATTGTTAAATATTTGGCATGCAACTCAGATAGAGCACCTACATATAAAAACATGAGTGGTAAAACAGTTACCAACTGATTAATGCATAGGTTCGTGTGGGCACCATAAGAAAGGCCAACTGACCCTGATGCTCGACTAATCTCTTCCATGGCTATGCAGTGATACAGATAACCAAGGCCAAGTCCTCCATATTCCTCTACAAGAAAGGAGCAATCTCAGACATAAAACTTTCGCCACTGTCACAAGTTCCAGTATGTAAAGAAATTTATAGCTAAAGGAAGAAGAAAATCGAAGGTCATAGTGCTTAAAATGTTATGTGCAGGTAAAAGAAAGGAAAGAAAACAAAAAGAAAGATAGCTCTGAAGTGAAAGAAGTCGAGCTACACGGTTACTCATTCCCTACAAATAACTGCTTTCATAAACATATTTTGGACATGGGATGTTAATTTCTTAATTCAAAAGGCAAAGAACAGTATCTCTTGAGAAAAATGAAGCATACTATTAGCTATATGCTTCTGCAACCCAAAGGAAGAGTAGGATAGACTCCTGTCTTTGTTTAACGCAAGTCAACTCCCTTATAAGTATGGGCTGACCAGAGATAAACAATACCACCAGAAAAAGATATCCTGATTGAAGCTTTATTCAAGACATCAGGAGATTCCGATTCCCCCTTACTCTATGTGAACCTAACTCTTGTTACACATGTTAAGAATATTGAAGCTCATTATCACTAAAACATTATACTCTAATCTGAATTTGAAGCTTCAAATTACATTGGCAACTGATAAATCCCTATTCTCAATCTGTAAAGCTCATAGGGCCAGTGATTGAGTGCTCGATTGATCAACGACGAAGCAAACAAAGAAATTGTACAACAGCTTTTTCGTACACATTCACTTGCATTATACTATCTTCAACCAAATTAGCGAATTAATAGTTCAGTTCCTATTGGATGCCGCTAATGGGGATGCCTCATCAATTCAATTCAAAGGCAAATCCATTTCCTAGTCACACGGCTAAACACATATTGGAGTGAAAGCAAAAAGGGTAGAGGGAGACTAAAGAGCATAATAAGAGAGACACTGGAAGTTATCATATTTTACATCTTCCCCTTTTTTAGCTGGAACTACAAATAGGTGACTTTACAATTCTTTTTACTGTAGTGACTGTCTCCATACCAGGTTTCCCTAGAGCAAAGACAGGTTGATCTAGTTACATGAAATAAAAGAATTGACGCGTGACAGCTTAATCCCCAGTTAAGTGAGATTTCCCTTTTGGTATTGGTCCATGCCATTTCATGGCAAGCTGATCATTTATGCTGAAGGCAGCGAACATAGTGATTTCAAACACCACACACAAGTGAAAGGCTGGTGGACAATAGACTGATCCAGACTTGGGATAATGTAAGGTATACAAAATAAGAGCTGAGATACTGTTTCCAAGTTTGCACGCCAATTATTAAAGAGTGTAATTGTCAGCTGGTAGTATGTTGATTCACTTGGGAAAGAAGTGTTCAATGAAATAATTTTGTGTAGCCCTATCACAGCTTCGGCTGATATAATGTCCAGGCATAAATGTCCATCTTAATGAACAGATTAAGCCCTCAGACTGATAACTGTTTAGCCAGAATATCTCCAATACTATGTATGTAAGTGCACAAAAAATCAATTAAGATAATATGAAGTATTAAGTTCCTTTTTTCATTCCCAGAATCCAGTTAAATAATGCAAGTCAAGAAAGAGTATAAAAACAAGTACGGCTTTTAACATCAAGAAGGTTAAATTATGGTGTCTATATCAGTGTCAGGGTTCTTCTTTAAAATATAGCTCTCTAGAGGAGTGTTAGTAGTTTTCTTCTCCGCCCTCTCTTGGCCCTATAATATCACATCAAAATCAATAAAGAGAATATGATCAAAGGCTTACCTGGCACTGTAATACCATGGAGATTAAAATCCCCCATTAGTTTCCACAAATTAACATCCTGATATCAGAAGAATAAATAGAGATTTAAATATCAATTCTTGTTAATAGAATACTCCTGAGAACAAGAGCAGATATTGCATTGCATGTACCTGAGGGAAATAATTTGTTTTATCTATCTTTTCAGCATGAGGGGCAATATTCTCTTGAGCAAATTGTGCCACGCTTTCTTTAAACTGTAAATTTGCATATGGAAAAATTAGAAAACTGCCATAGTGCATTAGGAAAAGATTGCATTCAGATGTGATGCAACTAAAACTATTGCCTTAAAGTAATACATATTCTTAACTGGCTTAAGTAAATAGGAAACGATTTCAGCAGTGATGTACTGACCGCTGAACTGCATAGGAAAATGCTAAACCAATTTTTAACCCATTCTCAGACCTCTATAGTGGTTCCAACCAGTGGTGAAACTAGGGGAAGGGAAGGAGGTTCAATTAATCCCCTTCACGGAAAAATTGTACCACGCAAATAGGGTAAAAACGATTTTTTTTTTGGTTATATATAAACTATTGAATCCCCTTGACATAAGTAAAGATTCTGGTGTTGTGAAGAGGGGGTTCAAAAATTACTTTTGGTCATAGGTTTGACATTCTAGTATTTTTTGAAACCCCTTGTATGAACTTCTGGCTCCTGGTTCCAACTTATCCATGTGACATGAACCCTCCCAACCGATAGGAGGCGAGATTTTGAACCTACTGCAAGAGGGACGGCTCATGAGCATAGCTTATAGAAATGATGCCTTTTAGCGCCCCTTTTACAGTATATAGGATGAAAGAGCTTTCTTTCATAAAGATTCAGCGAAATTGCATAATTTCATTGACAATTCAGCAGATTGACCACTGCTGAAGCGATAATGCAGCTTGCACAGAGAATGAACACATCAATTTAGCAATTTATCAATTCCCAGTCTCAGCAGACATCTTTCAAGAATCATCCAAAACCTTGACACCTTTCAAAAATAACTCAGATTTTAGGGTTATAAAAAAATCAGATTTTAGAGCATCACGTATGACTATGTGAACCAGCGACGGAGACATGCAATCAAGGGTATTCAATTGAAATCCCCTTCGCCAGAAAGTTATACTGCATAAATGAAGTAAAAACAATTTCTACATATATAGAATTTTGAATCCCCTTAATATAAGAGAAATACATATTTAAATTCCAGGTGCAGCATTTTTTTATTTTTTTTAATCCTCTTGTCAGAATTCATGGCTCCTACACTGATGCAAACCAAGAATAACAGATCAAAGACAAAAAGCAACTCAATCAAAATTGCTACAGAAGGGGCCCACAAAAGGGAGAGAAAATCAAAAAGAAGAAAGTAAAAGTAAATGGTCTTCATTAATATCTGAAACAAGACTACCCATATAACATTAATTACCTAAACCAACTACCTCCATAGAGTCATAGACTAATAGCAGAGCCTGGAATTACCAACCCAGTTGTAAAAACCATAAATAGGCAACTATATTTACATAATCCAAAAAGAGAAATTCTACTATGTTAATGGCTAGCCTAAAAATTTTGATTCAAATCCCATAGAAAAAAAAATACTAAGTGATTTCTTCCTGTCTACCCAGTATCCGTGCGCGCAAGGTGGCCCGGACACCACCACCATTTTATAAAAAAAAAAAGGAAAAAAAAAACATAGAGGAGATTATAGCGCAGTTGATTGACATTTGATAGGCAACTATAAATACATGCAAAATAATTGTCTTCACTAACATAATGACTGAAAGAATTATATAAATGGGTTAGGACCTGTTTTTGTGTATCATCGAAGAGTAACGAAGTTGAAAACGCAGCAAGCTGTGGCTGCTGCTTTTTGGTTCTGCACAAAGCAGATGTCAAAGACCTCGCTGCGAACAATTTATGCATACCTTTAATTTATGGGTATGTCACGCAGTTTATTGAAAATGGAGAACAATTGGAAAAACAATGACTAAAGGAAGCGTATTTATAGTTGCACATTATGTGTACAGTGTACCAAAAACTATGGTGGTTGGACTATCCAAGTTGTGGACGCAACTGCAATTATGTAAACTCTGGTAAGATAGACATTGGACCTTTCTTTGTCCCTAAAAAAAAATTTAATTTTAACTCTGACTTTTAAGCAGGGGTGGATATATTTTGGCCAAATCCGAAATCCAAACTGAAATCCATTTTTTTTTTTTTTAATTTTTGGTTTGGATTTTCGGATTATGGATTAAATTTTAAATTTTTTGGAATGAATATTGGATTTGGTACTTCGGCTTTTGGGATATCCAAAAATCCAAAATTTTTATACTTTATATTTAGTCAATTATCCATATGTGAATAGTAATAAGTTCAATATCCTAAACATTAGATATTATCTCATATATTCAATATTAATTATTAAGTTACTGTGAGAATATTTTCTATTTGGACATGATTTACTATTGCTACTTCTTATATGCCGTATTAATGTCTCTGTTTTTTTTTTATAAATAATTTCATTACTTGAATGCTTTATTTGAATGATTGCGGCAAGAATGAGGAACTTTTTAGGCAATTTAATATGAGTACTTCATTTGGATATTCATTTTTGTAAAAAGTAGAAACATCTCAACTTATAAACAGAAAATCCATAATATCCAAATCGATTAATCCGACATCGAGCTTAAAAAATCCAATCCAAACCAAAATTTCCATATTCAATCCAATCTGCCCGAACGCCCACCCCTACTTATAAGAGGTCGAGTTTTTTGTGGGTAGAATTTTGGTGTTTGATTTAGAGTTAGTCAGAAATTATTTATTTAGTGAATAATACTTTGACTCTAATAAGAAATTATACGGGCAGATATGCAAAGTATTCTGCTTCATGATCGGGAAAGGGTCGCACCCCAAGATGTGTGATGTAGACAGTTTACGATAATGTAAGCATTAGTAGTTGTTTCCACGGGTTCGATCGCACCCAAGAGGTGTACTATAGACAGTTCACCATAATGTAAGCACTAGTAGTTATTTTCACGACTCGAATTTGCGACCTATAAGTCACACGTAAACAATTTTACTATTGCTCTTAGCTAGCGTTTGGCCATAGATTCCCATATTTGTTTTGAAAAATCTAATTTGGGTGAAGTTTGATGTGAAGATGAAAATGTGTTTGGACATCAGTTTTCAAAACATATTTCCCAAATTTATTTTGGAAAAACATGAAACATGACTTATACCCACAAGTTCTAAAAATTATCACAAATACCCAACAGTACCATTAACATTCATTATATTATCGTAAACTATAGTCCTGAACATAAATAAATCTGGTACAAAATTATCATTTTTATAATGAACTACATGATACACTATCAGATGACCGAGAAGACGAAGCAACATTGTTACAAAAAAAATAAATGGTGGGCTCTTTTATAAAATACAAAAGTTTGGGGTAATTTTTTAAAAATGTAATAGTGATTGAGCTGGTTTTGGGATTTGGGATTTGAGAATTTGCCAAAATGTAGGTAAAATCTATGATCAAATATGTGTTTGCCAAATAAAAATCAAATTTGTTTTGGCAAAATTTATGGCCAAACGGGTCCATTCTAAGCAGAAATTGTGCATACAAGAAAAATAATAGTACTAGTAAGAATTATTATCTAATGTTTTACGCTTTATATGTTTGATTTGAAGTTAGGTACTAGGTAGATAGAAAATGTTTAGATAGTGAATAATAATAATATACTTTGACTCTAATGAAAAATTATTCTTTTTTTGAAACTTTACGAGGTTGTTTAATTTAAGCAGAAATTATTTATACAGGAAAAATAATAAACTAGTAACTAGTAAGAATTATTATGTATTTTCTTAGACTTTAGGCGTTTGATTTAGAGTTAGGTAGGCAGAAATCGTTTATATAAAGTGAATAATAATATACTTTGGCTTAGATAAGAGATCATTTTTTGGGTTAAATTTTACGAGGTCGCTTGATTTAGGCGAAAATTGTTATATAGAGAAAATAATATACTAGTAAAAATTATTATATAATAATATAAGAATTGTTTATGTATCACATTATGTTTAGAAGCTCTTGTTGACGTATTGTTAAACGACATATTCTTGCTTACCTTCTATTCATAATAAATAATACATATATTATTGTATAAGTTATTCCAATTAACAACTTTGCTTTAGATAATAAAATTCCACATATATTATGCGTGTTTAATATTAAAAACAACATATGATAACGTAAAAATCATACTATTAATTATACACTATTGTACGCCGAATATCAATAAATTATTTTATAAATAATAAGGAATGTTATAAAATTTTATACCAAAGGTTAAATTATTGGGAATACTACGAGATAAACATCTGACTAGATGCAGATAGACACGTGAGCTGGTAAAAGATCCATCCCAAGTATGAGGATGTTCGCGTTTTTAATGGAAGATGCTAAGATTTTTATATTAATTGTTCCACAAGGATACAGATTTAATTACGGGTTTTAAAACGTGCTCATAGAGAATTCAAGTTATTTATTATATTCATTTTAATTTATGTGACATAATTTAATTAGGTATGAAATTAAATTTGTTATGATATTTTAATGACTATAAAAATATGTCACTAAGCATAAATTAAAGACCTAAAATTAAATTATTTTTAAACGTCGAAAGATATCATTCTTTTTAATTGAATGAACCAATTAGAAAATAGTGCCAGTTGAAGAGAGAAATAAATGTTATTCTATTGTTAATATGTACTCAATATGGACGAGCCATTTTTTTTTTGGAAAGCTACACTTTTTTTTACCCAACTACCTATTCATCGTATTTATATCAAATCAATAAATGCAAAATACATATATATTGTATTCATAGATTATCACCTAATTATGATTTAATAATACGCTTCACTTTAATAATGATTTTGTGTACGGGTAAAATTGGGGGCAAAAGTTTTCCCCAATTCCCCAATAAGGAAACAAGAGGGAAGCATGGTTCGACGCGACTATAAGTGAGGCCGAAAGACTCTTGTATCGGAATCCGGGAGGGGTGAACGACGTGTCTGTGATTGGGCATGGTAAAATAACAGACCCAGACCAAGTAAAGTTTCTAGACCATGGAAACGCGGGGAACGGTTATACAGGACAAGTAGGGAGCCATAGTATTCGCCCTCAATCGGATATTACGGCGCGAATCCCGTCCGATATCAATTGCGGATCGAGATTTACCGGAAAAAGAAGATTTTTACTTTATTTGGACTTGTACTAGGGTTGAATTTCCTTGCTATATAAATAGGAAAGTTTTTTTTATCTTGGCACGTGGCTGACAGGCAAATCAAAGCAATAAAAGTTCATTTTTATCTTCTAGCTATTGTTCAAAGTGTTCTTCATTTGTTCTCTTCTTTATTTGCAACCGAGCTCATATCGAGGGTCCGGTCGAGGTCGAATTTCACTGTTCAACCCTAGATCAGGCTTGATCATCACATTACGATTGATTTGATCTTTTATTTTATCTTTAACTTAATTACTTGTTGTTCTTAGATCATTCATATTGAATTAATCGTATATCCTTTAAACCGCGTACAAATTTAATTGTTACTCATTTTTTAGGGTAAACAGTTTGGCGTCCCTCGTGTGGCTAAGAATAATAGTGGTGATTTGATACGAATATCCATAACACACCTTATTTTACGCTTGTTCTTTGAAGTTTTAATTCCGGGTTAGCCCAAGGATGTCAAATTCTCAGTTTGTTCACTTGAACGTTGACGCCGAGTCAGGCCACCATGGTGAGAATAATAATGTGATGCCTAGAAATGATGTGCCCCCTGTCGTTCCGACCGGTCGATGCTAACTCGCAGGTGGCCATCAACATCAATCTAACGACTGATCCTGAAAACACCATTCGCGGGGGACCCCAGCCAGCGGCTCGAGAGGCTTCCGAAGGTGAAGGTGATAGGGTGAGCCTGCAGTTGATTTTTGAAATGTTGCGGGCTCAACAAGCAGCGATAGCGCAGTTATAGAACTAGAACCATGACCCTAACAGGGTCGAGCCCGAGCAGTCCTGGGAAAATACTCTAAGGGATGAACAAGTTGTCGTAGAACCAGGTGAGTTCGGGCGCAAGGAAACTTCTAAGGTGATGAAGATGCTCGAAGCATTGGCAAAACGGGTGGAGCCTGGCGAGAAAAAGATAGAGGCCAATGACAAGAAGATGGAAACGTATAACTCCAGTGTCGATCAGATCCCGGGAGTGCCGCCGATATTGAAGGGGTCGGATTCCAAAAAGTTCATTCAGAAGCCTTTCCCCCCGAGCGCGGAACTAAAGCCGATCCCGAAGAGGTTTCGGATGCTAGACACTCCCAAGTATAATGGGACCACGAATCCAAATGAGCATGTAACCTCCTATACATGCGCAATCAAATGGAATGACTTGGAAGATGACTAAATTGAGTCGGTGCTGCTGAAAAAATTTGGGAAAATCTTGCCCAAAGGAGCAATGATATAGTATCACAACTTGCCTCCGAATTCTATTGACTCGTTTTCCATGCTACAAGATGCTTTCGTGAAGGCACACGCCAGTGCCATCAAGGTCAAGACAAGAAAGTTAGACCTTTTCAAGGTCATGCAGAGGGATAACGAGATGCTTAGGGACTTCGTGTCGAGGTTCCAGATGGAACAGATGGATCTGCCACCGGTTGCGGATGATTGGGCCGTCCAGGCATTTACTCAAAGGCTCAACCCCCGAATTTTGGTGGCTTCTCAACAGCTAAAGTAAAAATTGGTGGAGTACCTGGTGGTCACCTGGGCCGACGTCTACAACAGGTATCAATCGAAGATCAGAGTCGAGGACGACCAACTCGGGGCCCCTTTAGGGTCTGTTTACCCCATCAAAACTGATGACAAGTCTAATAGAATCATCGATTATGAGCTGAGGCCGGTCCGAGACCGATACCAGCCATATGACACAGATCGGAGGGGAAACAGACCTTGCCACTCGACAAGGAACGACAAGAGAAATGATCGAGGACAGAGCATCCGGGGCCTGATGAGCAAGAGCGGGTTTGACAGGTCGCTCGGGAGTAAGGAGGCACCAAGTTATCGAAGTATAATTTCAACGTGGACGCTGCAAGTATAGTGTCGGCCATAGGACGCGTCAAAGAGACCAAATGGCCAAGGCCATTGCAGTCTGATCCTGCCCAGAGAGATCCTAGTTTGGTGTGTAAGTACCACGGTACTCACGATCATAGGACCAAAGATTGTCGACAGCTAAGAGAAGAAGTAGCTTGATTGTTCAACAATGGGCACCTTCGAGAATTCCTGAGCAAGCGAGCCAAAAACCACTTCAGATAAAGGGACGCCAACAAACAGGTCGAACAAGAGAAACCTCAGCACGTAATCAATATGATCATTACCCCAAGGGCCGATGATAAAACACACCAAAGTTTCTATCACGAGAGAAAAACGCACCCGAGATGACGTCCCGAAAAGAGCTATCTCGTTTAGCGACGAAAACGCCGAGGGCATCGTACAACCTCACAATGATGCACTGCTATTATTCGCACTTATTAATAAATCTCGGGTTAAACGTGTGTTGATTGATCCAGGTAGCTCGGCCAACATCATCAAATCGAGGGTCGTAGAACAACTGGGGTTGCAGGATCAAATCATACCGGTGGTCCGGATATTAAACGGATTCAACATAGCGTGCGAGACCACGAAAGGTGAGATAACTTTATCGGAAAACACTATCGGGACTACCCAAGAAATAAAGTTCTACATGATCGAAAGGGATATGAGGTACAATGCCTTGTTCGGAAGGTCGTGGGTTCACAACATGAGAGCAGTGCCTTCGATCTTACACCAGGCGCTAAAATTTCTCACTCCGGGAGGAGTCAAAACAGTTTATGGAGAATAGCCGACCACAAAGGAAATCTTCAATGTTGATGAAGTAATTCCGGTGCTTGCGGTTTCAACCAAAAAAGTGGGGAACCGATCAAAGAAGAAAAAAACTAAATAGCAATCAATAATACCGACCTCACCTGAGCTGGAAAAACAGAAGGAGCACAGAGCGGATGATGAGGATGATTTCAGCATCCTGAGATCATTCATAGCACCCGATGACACTGACGCCACCAAATCAACGATCGAGGAGTTGGAGCAAGTGACGAGCGCAAAACACAACACGAAATTGACGCTCGATAATCAAAGATAGTATAGTAAAATATCGTCTCCACAAGGATTGAATTTAAACAATGTTCAAGTGAGGATCAACACTTGAGTTAAATGATTATGAACTACGATTAACTACTAAAGTAAAGCAATTGACAATTGACGACAAGGAAATAGAGATTCGCAGAGTTGGTTTCTTATCAATATGAGGAATAAGGGTCGTGACAGGATAGGTACAAAATTGCTATTTGGGATTTAACTCTAGTTTAATTCACCCTAATGTTCTAATGATTCTCATGAATTCACTCGAGGATTAGTTCAAATGTGTAGTCAAGACTCCTCTTTCAATTAAATATTAACTCTACAAGGTGAACTAATATAAGCAATGTGAAAGTATGCAAGCATGCGTTAATGGATTAGTCTTTAGGAAAACGTCTCTCGAATATTCTCCTAACTTGATATAATCAACAATTCAACATGCTCTTTCGATTATTTAAGAGAAGCACTGAATTAAACCAAATAAAATAATACAAAGATAATCACCAAAATATTCCTCTTTCGATTAAATACCTCCGTGAATAACGTTACAATAATTCAAAACTCCGTAAACGAATACAAGCAAGAACACGTGTTAAAATCCACAAATATTTATCAAAATATCATATCCGTCAAACCCTAAGGTAAACTACTCCATAATCATGGAGGAAGTCATCACAAATATAATTAAAGAATAATGAAGCATCAATCTAACGTTACAATCCAAACTCCCGTATTGAATTGATGGAAAGATGATGAAATCCCGAGTCTTGTAGCCTCCATTGCTCTCCCAAAGCTTCTAAGGTCAAAAGTCCCCTAAATATCATATTTTTGGTGTATTTATACCATGTAGGAATGGGCCCGGATGAAACTACCCTTTCCAAGCCGAAGCAGGAAAAATACTCTAAGAATTTTGTACGCGCGCGCCGCACCACGTGGTACGCTAGTGAGGATTTATAGAGACCTTGCAAATTTTCTGTCAGGCTGATTTTTACACGGTCGCGTCGCGAAGGGCGTCGCACAGTGCGTCGCGTTAGTGGCCTTTTTCAGAGAATTGGCCAATTTCATTTCTGCTCCTATTTTGTCTTGTCTAATGATGAATTGGGCAGCTACTTCATGGGGACACGTCACTTGCATGTCTTAATTTTGGAGCATTCAGTTCCTTAACTTTTTATGAGAATTTTGGCTAGCCACTTCAAGTTGCACGTCTTCCAACAAGCCGTGATAGGCCATTTACATGGCCTTGAGCATTTTTCTTTTACTTTTTATATACATACGCAGTCGTCGATCCCCGAACTCGATCCCGACTTTAATTCTCAAACTTCTATTTATACTTCAAAGTTTTCTTTTACTTATTTTAGATCCAAAAACTCAGCTTAGCCCGAAATCTCAACCTATATAACAGAAAACACGTAATGAGTATAAATTATCTATATTTTAGCTCAAACACAATTAAAGTGTATCAAATAATAGGTGCAAAGTAGCCAAAAATTCGTATTTCTAGCCTACCATCAATACCCCACACTTAGACCAATGCTCGTCCTCGAACAATCAAACTACACTTTAAATAGGGATGACCTTATCAAGAAACTCTCCTAACTCATCATGCCAAGAATATTTAAAGTAGACTAAGCACCCTATCATAACATCCTAGCCTCAACACTCGACTCCAAAGCACCATGTATTTTTCAAAAACCTGCTCACTAACTTTAACACAAAGGCCAAAGACATTACCTTTTCTTTGCAAATCATGTTCCCTCACACCAAAGATAGAGAGTAGTTCCACATACAATAAAATTCAAGAAAAAATAGGAACTGAAGATAGAAAGAATTAACTCACTCTCAGAAATAAGATTCATGCGCCACAAAAAATGTACCATAGGCTTGCCCGTAGTGTAGTACTCTACTAACTTGAGCTCATTCAGTCAGGGATCAAGTAGGACTTTATTTTGGTGTAATGTAGGCTGCGGAACGGGTATGATACATATAGATAATAGTGTTTACACCTCCCTAAGCACTTTAATACATACAAATTCACATTCTAAACCCCACACTTATATTGAACCAAACCCAACCTTCACACATAATAGTATCAACCTCCCAATATTTTTAAGCACACACAGGATGAGAACTACCACTAGCAATGAATCTATTTTTTTTTCTTTTCAAAGTTCTAATTTTTTCTTCTTCTTCTAAGCACTTCATTTTTTCTTTCTTTCTTTTCTAAGTTCTGAATTTCCTTTCTCTTTTTTTTTCTTTGTTTTTTAATTCCCTACAAGCGACTCTTACAAATTTTTTCAAATAGTGCACCTTTTTCTTTTTCTATAGTTCCACTCAAAAATCAAACTATTCCTCCACTTTGCTTTTAACAAGCTCATAAATATTTCAAGTGCTCAAGAGAGGTGAAAGGTTCAAACAAATAGTCAATTCAAACAAAAGGGTCAGGTTTGTAGTGTGGTTGTCAAAAAAATAGGAATATTGGCTCAACGGGGCTAACTAAGGTATCCATTAATTAGGTGGGTAAAAGCATCTTGTTGGCTCAACAAAAAAAATGCCTAAATCACTTCCTAGACTGAACGAGACTACTATTTTGCTTTGCAAACACATGGGGAAAGTTCTAGACATCAACTGACATGCACAGAATATCAACAAAATCTTACACACACTTTGGTACATAACTCACTCAGGATCGGATTTCCCGACTCTATAGTCAAAGCAGTTAAGCAAAGTCACAATCAACCAATTTAAGGCACTTATCTATGAGTCAAGAACTGAGCCTAGGTATCACAACTAAGGTACTCACTACTTTCAAGGTACAACAACATCAAGAAAAGTCATCTCCATTTAATACATAGCACAAGATGTCACTATTCCTAATAAAAAATATTAATTACACCCGATTCAAACAAAATCCTTGAAAAAGAACCGCGGCACAAAGAAAAATCAAGAGGGAATTGTTACACTACCTAAGCAAACAAAACAAAATAAATGGCTAAATTTTTTTTTTCTACTTTAATCCCTCAAGAAGACAGCCGAGGAAATCCATCGTCGAGAAAAGTCAATTTTTTTTCAATCAAAAGAAACGAAAACAAACACACATATATATATTTACATCCCCCACCTCACACTTTAAATTGTGGCATGTCCTCATGAAGCACAAAAAAAAAGCAAGAGGTAAAAAAAAAAACTTCCTTGATTCATCTAGTTGGGGTCTATCGAAGTCGGGATCTCCCTTGCACGCCCGACCCAGTGCACACATCCATGCTGAGAGCTTCTTTTCAGCCTTCTTTCCCACACTTATTCATTTGACTCTCTCCAAGTTTCTCCTTTACCCCTCCCCCCTCCTTCCATCTTGAAGATCAGCCTTTCTTCTCCCACTCTGAGCATGAGCTGCCTTTCCTGAATATCCAGAATTGCTCTGCCCGTAGACAAGAATGATCTTCCTAAAATCAGCGGGACCTCCCTATTCTCCTCCATGTTCACCACAATGAAGTTCACATGGAATACAAACTTGTCCGCCCGAACTAGCACATCTTCCACTATTCCTTCAGGTATGATTGCGGTATGATCCGCCAGCTGCAATGACACAGGTATCGACCTGATTTCTCCAATCTCTACCTCCAATTTCCTGAAAATAGACAAAGGCATAAGATTAATGAAAGCACCTGAATCACACAAAGACTTCACTTCCTAAAGAGCATGGTATAGTAAAACTCCGTGGATCACTACATTTTTTAGGGAGCTTGTTTTGCAGAATGGCACTACAATGCTCTATGAGCTTGGCCACCGATGTCTCTTCCACTTTCCGCTTCTTGGGCAATATCTCCTTCACAAATTTAGCATAAGCTAGCATCTATGAAAGCATCTATGTGAAAGGTATATCCACATGCACCTGCTTGAGCACTTCTAGAAAGCGCCCGAATTGTTTGTCCAGCTTTTCTCTACTTTGCTTTTGGGGGAAGGGTAGAGCAGACATGTATTTGTTCTCCCCAGTCTCCTCATTCATTTTTTGTTTGTCTTTCTTCTTCCTTGTTGGAACTTTAGACTTGTTCGTCTACTTCAGATCATCCTCTTGCTCTGCCATCTCTTCATTCTAAACTTGATTTCCCATCAACTCATTCTTTTCTGCTACCAACGGATCTTGCAATACTTTTCCATTCCTCAACGACACTATATTTATTAATTCCTTTGGATTCCTTTCGGTATCCACAAAGAAGTTTCCTGGAGACCTCTCAGACAACAAACTAGCAATCTGCCCCACTTGCCTCTCTATGTTTTGAATAGCTGTACTATGAGTTTCAAATCTCTCATCCATTTTAATAATAAAATCTTTTATTAGATCTTCCATCCTAGACTGATTAGAATGTAGAGGATGGTATTACTGCCTCTGCTGATTCTGAAAAACTGGAGCTCCTTGTCCCTGGGGTCTCGGATTTTTTTGCTGCCATGAGTTCATGCTACCACTTGGTGAACTCCAAGAAAAGCCTTGGCGCCTCTGTTTGATAGAGTTAAAATCATTACCACTCTGGTAATTGCCTCTATCAAAGTTTCCCACAATATTTACCACTTCATCTGCAGCTGAGGCCTAACATTCATGCGTTGGATGACCCATTCTATAAAAATTACAAACAAATGATGGTTGGCTGTGGACCTTGGCTAAGGTCAATTTTCTTATCTCTTTGTCCATGGCGTATAGCTGGGCTTGCACTGACGTGTTAGAATCTACTTGATGAACCCAACTGATTTTCTTCTATCATTACTCTCAGCAGGCTACTTGTTAGCATCTTCAAAGAGCTTATCAAGAATTGCCACAATCTCCTCAGGAGTCTTCTTCATTAAAGGATCTCCAACTGCAGTGTTTAGAGTTCGTCGTGAGGGAGGTGTCAGTCCATTTCAAAAGTCCTGAAGTTGCATCCACAATTTATTCCCATTATGCTGATACTTCCTTACTATCTATGGGAATCTTTCCCATGCCTCGAATATTATTTCGGTTTTTGTCTGGCAGAAGTTGTAAATTTCTCTTCTGAATTTCATTGTTTTAGCAGCTGAGAAGTATTTATCAAGAAACTTTTTAGTCATATCTTCCCATGTCCTGATCGACCCCATTGGTAAGCTACGAAGACAGTGCTTCGCATCATCCTTCAGTGAAAAGAGGAACGCCCTTACGTATATTACATCTTTTGACACTTTGTTGTACTTGAAGGTGTTCATGATTTCCTCAAAATCCATCAAGTGAGTGTTAGGATCTTCGTTCACCTTCCCTCTAAAGACACAATTTTTTTGGATAGTTTGAAGCAAGTCATGCTTCAACTCGAAATTATTTGCTGCTACTGGTGAAGGTCTGACACTAGACATTCCCTGAATGTAGACTGGTCTGGCATAATCACCCAATGCTCTACTAGGCCTCGGTACTATATTCTCGAACTGGTCTTCAACCAAGGATCGATTTAGATTGAATATTTTATCCCTATCATCGTCGACAGTCTCATCAGCAGCTCTACAGGCTGCCTCAGCTGCTATTCGTGCAATTTCTTTTCTTTGTTGTGCTGCCTCTCTTGCAGCTAAATCTACTCCGTCGTCACCGTTATTAGCCATGTGTTCTGGGGTTGAAGGTTTCCCCAAGAACTTCCAGATGAGTTCTTTCTCTTTCCTCAACTGTCGCAGACTCTTTTCCACCTCTGGATTGTATGGAATCAATTCCTTTGAAGAAGATCGAGTCATACACCAGAGACGTCAATCTGTTTCCTACACACAGAAGAGGAAATCCGTGAAGAATAAAATAAAATAAGTTCCTGAATTAGAACCAAAAACTAATTTGAACACTATTGATTGCCAATCCCCGACAACGACGCCAAAATTTGACAAATGCAAAACACAACACGAAATTGATGCTCGCAAATCAAAGATAGTACAGTAAAATATCGTCTCCATAGTGATTGGATTTAAATAATGTTCGAGTAATTTCTGGTGTAATTGCTATTCAAGAGGATCAACACTTCAGTTAAATGATAATGAACTACGTTTAACTATAAAAGTAAAGTAATAGACAACTGACGGTAAGGAATTAGAGATTCGTAGAGTTGGTTTCTTATCAATGTGAGAAATAAGGGTCATGACATGATAGGTGCAAGATAGCTATGTGGGATTTGGCTCTAGTTTAATTCACTCTAATGTTCTAATAATTCTCATAAAGTCACTCGATGATTAGTTCAAACGTGTAGTCAAGACTACTCTCTCAATTAAATCTTAACTCTACGAGGTGAACTAATATAAGCACTGTGAAAGTATGCAAGCATGCGTTAATGGATTAGTCTTTAGGAAAATGTCTCTCGAATATTCTCCTAACTTGATGTTACAATCCATATTCACATACGTTAGTTCATGCCATAAGGTCGTCGAGGTAAATCCATGAAGAGATTATCTTTAAGATGATAAGAGGTTAATCCTATTGGTCTTAAATGATACAAAGGTGTATAAGGGTGGTTAACAAGTAAAGAAGTTAAACGAATCAAGGATGTTGTCAGCCGTATTTTTGGGTAAACCTAGGGGTGCTTAATACTCTCAAGAGGTCGTATTTTAAGGTATATGAATTATTAAATATCCGTATCATAGTCTTGAAGTCAAACGAGTTATGAAACAAAAGTCGACAAGAGTTGTTGCAACTTAGGTTCATAGTTTTACTTAAACTTTAGGTCAAATGTTATTAAGCTTTTCTCCCAATATACTTGGAATTACGGGGTGATCTACCTACCAAATTGAAGATCTATGAGTCTAGTATCCAATGCATTAAACCTTTTATCAATACGACATTGGAGTAGAGAGATATAGACATTTTTGCGAGACTGCACAAGCTGCTAGGTGACAAGTAGGAGGGTCACCTACTTGGTTAAATGATAGCCCAAAAAGAGGCAATTTCGGGTCAGACAAAGAGCCCATTAAAAGGCTTATCTTCTGCAATATATCCCTCATTATATTTCACAAATAACCAGACCTAAACCCCTGCAAACTTCCTCCCAAAAATTATCCACAAACCCTAATTGATTTTCCCTCTCTTTCAAGTTCAAATTGGGGGTAAACCCTAGAGTTTGAAGAACCAAGATAAGGGCTGAGTTATCCAACAAGTAAGGTGAGTTTACTCTTATCTTTCATACATTTATTCTGCTGTGAATTCATGGTAATTCGTTCTATACATGTAAGAACTCACGGGACGGTGATCGGAAGCCGTGAGTTCGAGTTATTCACTTGTAGCGGACTGTTTTGTGGACTGTTTTGTGTTGCTGTTGGGCTGCGTGTTTTACTACTGTTTTGTGGAGTTTTGGAGGAGGAAGGGTGTGGAGAAACACCATATAGATGTAGGGTTGTGGGCTGGTAGTTCTTCGCAACATTTCCGGGTCGTTTGACACGACTACGGTGGTCGTCGTATGTATGAAGTGATTTGGTTGTGCTTGGACTATTTTGGGAGGCTCAATATGATTATTATTGATGTTGTTTGGGCTGTTTGGTGATTCTTTGGAATTGTGTGAAGTCATATATATAGGGGAGGTGCTGTCCGTTTCATCGTAAAATAGGTTGTGGTCAATACATAATAGTTATGACGCTTGAATGGTAACTATAGTATCGTTTCTCTTATTGTAGACTAAGGAGTCGTGAAAATTGCATAGCTTGAGATTGGGGCAGTATATACAAGGTATGTGAGGCTATCCCTTTCCTTCTTTTGCACGACTCCGATTGTACATAATGTAATGAACGAGCTTCCAAAGATACTCTACTCTTAGAAGCTAGCAGTACTTACATTGTTTCCCCTCTTATGGAACGATTGATGTTGATGTTGCTTCTCTTATTCTTATGTTATCAATGTTATTGGTACTTCCTGATTCTTATAAGGTTCATGGTGAAGAGTTAGTCCTAATAATGTGTACAGAGGATACCGATCTTACGTCACTCCGAAAGGTTTAGAACGTGAGTCCATGAGTCGAGCATGCATTATATATATGTATCTATTTTACTCTACCGAGTCGCGCTATAGTCGGCCGGGTACGGCACCTATTGTGCAACCACTGATCAGTTGGGTTTTACCGAGCTCCACGTGGCCGGGTACGTTTTTACCGGCCTATTACGGCCGGGTACGATATGATGATGAAGATGCCCACAGAGGCGTATGTTTTAAAAGTTTATGTATATATACATATGTATCACGCATTTCATGTCAGTAGCCCTTAGAGGTACCCAGATGTTACATGTTGTTTATTCTCTATCCCTGCTTACATTACTATTCGTACTTATGGTTCCCTGCCTTACATACTCAGCACTTTATTCGTACTGACGTCCTTTTATTTGTGGACGCTGCATGTCGTGCTGCAGGTCCTGATAGACAGGCAGGCGCAGCTCCCCCACCATAGTAGGCTGTCCAGTTCTGCGGTGATTGGCGAGATCCCTTCTTCGGACTTGCCGTGGTCTTGGTATGCATTTTTTGTTATAGATATTATGGGTATGTCGGGGCCCTGTTCCGGCTATGTTGCAACACTTATGTTCCTTTAGAGGCTCATAGACAGGTGTCGACTCATGTATAGTTTGGTTGGCCTTGTCGGCTAGTTTTTGTTGTATAGTCTCTCATGGTAGTGTGGTAGCTCGTACCTTATATATAGTTTCTTGATTGTCTAGTCATCCCATGTTATGTATGTTCATGCCATCATATTTTATTGTTGGTTGTCCATGACCCATGTCTACCATTTATATTGATCTCGTCAGCCCTAAAAGATAACAAAGAAGGTTAGATAAAATGTATGTTGGTGCTCGGTAAGTATGGCCGGGTGCTAGTCATGGCCCTCCAGTTTGGGTCGTGACACTTGATTTAATCAACAATTCAACAAGCTCTTTCGATTACTTGAGTGAATCACTAAATTAAACCAAACAAAGTAATGCAAAGATAATCACCAAAATATTCCTATTTTGATTAAATACCCCGGTGAATAACGTTGCAACAATTTAAAACTCCATAAACGAATTCAAGCAAGAACTAGAGTTAAAATCCAACAATATTTATCAAAACACCATATCCATCAAACCCTAAGGTAAACTACTCTATAATCATGGAGGAAGTTATCACAAATATAATTAAAGAATAATGAAGCATCAATCTAACATTACAATCCAAACTCCCGTATTGAATTGATGGAAAGATGATGAAATCCTGAGTCTTGTAGCCTCCAATGCTCTCCCAAAGCTTCCAAGGTCAAAAGTCTCCTAACTAACGCTCCACTTGGCTCGGGGGGATGTAGCTCAGTTGGTAGAGCTCCGCTCTTGCAATTGGGTCGTTGCGATTACGGGTTGGATGTCTAATTGTCCAGGCGTCTTTTTATGGTGTAAGGGTCGGCAACAGCTCCCTTTGGAAGGAATCGATCGTCAACGTCTTTGGTTCCCTCCACCCGCTGCTATAAATGGCTACTCGACCTATTTGGAAAGAGCTACTCTAAAGCCTATTCTATTGGTAATTTTTCAGTCGAATTTCAGTTTCAGAGATCACTTTTCTCAGGCCAAGACCGCAGGAATCAAAAAAACGAACTCGATCCCGACTTTAATTCTCAAACTTCTACTCAGACTTCAAAGTTCTCTTTTACTTATTTTACCTCCAAAAACTCAGCTTAGCCTGAAATCTCAACCTACTCAACAGAAAACGCGTAATGAGTATAAGTTATCTATATTTTAGCTCAAAAATAATTAAAGTGTATCAAATAATAGGTGTAAAGTAGCCAAAAATTCATATTTCTAGCCTACAATCAGCAAGTTATATTGATCGGGCACCTACCGGATCGAAAGGTATACCTGGGCATAGGATACACCTCCGAGCTCGGAAAAAAAACTTATTGATTTTCTTAAAGCTAACGCCGATTATTTCGCCTAGTCCCATCTAGACATGACAGGGATTCCACTGGGGGTAACCACTCACAAGTTGAGCTTAGATCCAAAGTTTCATTCGGTTAAGCAAAAGAGAAGGCCACAGTCCGAGCTCAAACACGCATTCATCAAGGACGAGGTAACTAAACTTCTGAAAATTAGTTTCATCCGGAAAGTTAAATACCCGGATTTGTTTTCTAACATAGTATTCGTACCCAAAAAAGGAAATAAACTTAGGATGTGTGTTTATTATAAGGATCTAAACAAGACGTGACCGAAGAAATATTTCCCTTTTCCTAACATCGATTGAATGATCGACGATGCGGATAAACACGAGATACTGAGTTTTCTCGACGCCTATTCCGGGTACAACCAAATTCGGATGGACCCAAGAGATCAAGAAAAGACTTCTTTCATAACCCAATTTGGCACCTACTATTATTACGTAATGTCGTTCGGGTTAAAGAATGCATGTGCCACATACTAACACCTAGTCAACCGGATGTTCAAAGAACAAGTAGGGAAATCAATGGAAGTTTATATTGATGATATGTTAGTTAAGTCTCTGCGAGAAGAGCACCACTTGAAACATTTGCAGGAAACCTTCAACATACTGAGGAAGTACAACATGAAGCTAAACCCGGAGAAATGTGCATTTGGGGTCAACTCGGGCAAGTTTCTGTAACGACCCGGCCTGTCGTTTCGAGAGTTGTAGCCCTGTTCCCCCATATTTCTGCTTCTTTTGTGTTCTACAATTGTATTATGACTTATCGGGTTAGTTTGTTCGGGTCCGAAGTGATTTCAGAATGAATTGAGACACTTAGTCTCTTATTTAAAAACTTAAGTTGAAAAAGTTGACCGGATGTTGACTTATGTGTAACGACCACGGATTTGAATTTTGATGGTTCCATTAGCTCCGTTAGGTGATTTTGGACTTAGGAGCGCGTCCCGATTGTGTTTTGGAGATCCGTAGTAGAGTTAGGCTTAAATTGGCAAAAGATAGAATTTTAGAAAGTTTGACCGGGAGTGGACTTTTTGATATTGGGGTCAGATTGGATATACGGAAGTTGGGGTAGGTCCGTGGTGTCATTTATGACTTGTGTGCAAAATTTTAGGTCAATCAGACGTCATTTGATAGGTTTTGACGTCGTTAGTAGAATTTGGAAATTTCAAAGTTCATTGGGCTTGAATCTGTGTGCAATTCGTGTTTTTATGTTGTTTGAGATAATTTGAGGATTTGACTAAGTTCGTACGATGTTTTGGGACTTGTTGGTATATTTGGTTGAGATCCCGAAGGCCTCGGGTGAGTATCAGATGGTTAACGGATCATTTTTGGACTTAGGATGTTCGCTAATAACTGCTGGTATTTTTCATCTGTTTTCTTCTTACGCGTTCGCGAAGGGCTAATGTGAGCTGGGTAGATTTAGTTCTTCGTGTTCGCAAAGAAAAGGATGTGAACGCGAAGGTGTGGTCTACGTGTGCATCGCGAATGCGGGAGTGGTGTCGCGTTCGCGAAGATGAGTGAGGCAGATGGGGACCCCCTGGTCATTGGTCTATGCGTTCGCGAGGTCTGGGTCGCGTTTACGATGAGTTGTGATGGTAAAGCTTCATGTCCATGAAGAGTTTAACTGGGAGGCAGCCTGTTTTGTGCTTCGCGATCGCGAGGCTATTTCCGCAATCGCGATGAAGAAAATCTGGGCAGATAATATTAATTTAAAAAATGAGGGTTTGAACCCATTCTTCATATTTTGAGATAAAGACCACGGATTTGGGCGATTCTTGAAGGGATTTTCGTAGAGTTGATTGGGGTAAGTGATTCTTACTTGGTTTTGGTTAAATCCCATGATTATGTCTTTAATTTTATCATCTAATTTTTCATTTGGGGTGGAAAATTGGGGGAAAAGAGGAAGAACTCTTGAGTTAAGATTTTGAGGTTTTGAATGAGATTTTGTTATCGGATTTGAGCAAAATTGGTATGGTTAGACTCATGAGTGAATGAGTTTTGGGTTTTGTGACTTTTGTCGGTCTCGAGACGTGGGCCCAGGGGTGGGTTTGGGCCAATTTCAGATTTTTTACTATAATTTAGTACTTTTCTTGTGGAATTGATCCCTTGAGCCTATATTGATTGTATTGTACTACTTGTGACTAGATTCGGGACGTTTGGAGACTGATTTGTGGGGAAAAGGCATTTCAGAGTAGAGTTTTGCTCAGTTTGAAGTAAGTAACACTTTCAAACTTGGTTCTGAGGGTTCGAAACCCAAATTTCATCTTATGTGATTGGCATTGAGGTGACGTACATCCCAAGTGACGGGCGTGCGGGCGTGCACCATGAGAATTGTGACCTGGTTGATTTCATGGCACTGTATAGTGACTCTATCTTATTGATATCCGTGTTTTCATCATGTGATAAAGTAATTGAGCTGTCAATCATGCTAGATATGATGTTTAGGCTTTATGTCGGTACTGTTGGGACCCATAGTGGTCGTTTCTTGCTGTCATCTCACTGATTTCATTGATATTTCGTACTCAGTCATGTACATGCATTTCATATCATATCTCAGTCTCAATTGTTATTTATCGATACATCATATCATTGTTTCGGGCTATATTTCATGTTATTGTGAGCCCGTGAGTGAGATTGGAGAGATTGATGACTGAGTGAGGCCGAGAGCCTGATTATGAGTGACAGTTATGGGATCGGGCTGCACCTCGTAGCTGTTATATTGATTTGTAATATCACTTGGGCTGCAGGAGCCCCTCCGGAGTCTGTACACACCCCTAGTGAGCGTAGTTAATATTATTGAGGGATGGATCTTCCTTGGACATGGATCTTGTTCGAAGTACTTGATACTTGGAGATGGATCTTCTCCACAGGGCTGGATTGGCCTTTCTCGGTGCTAGGTGATTGATGGTCAGTGATGTATATATATTCCGAGATGGATCTTCCCTGGGCCATATGGGCCATATACAGTACCGAGTGGTTGACATTTGAGCGTGTGAGCACATGAGGCCGACAGCATGGTGCATCACATACAACATGTGCATTGGCATGTAGAGATAGCAGAAATATATTCTTTACATTGTTCGGATCTGCTCACTTTACTGTTTTGAGCTGCCTATTTAATTTGAAAGCATGCCTATGTTTCTGCTCAGTTATTTCTATTTATCTGTACCGGTTGAGTTCGTCACTACCTTTTAGTCCAAAGTTTGGACTTGTTACTTACTGAGTTAGATGTTTTCACATTACTCCCTGCACCTGGTGTGCAGATCCAGGCGTTTCTGGTCACGCGGCGGTTACTGATTGAGGCTTCAGAGTTCGGAGACTACCAAGGTAGTTGCATGGCGTTCGCAGGCCATGACTTTCCTTCTTTATCACTAGTTGTATTTTCAGTTTATTTCTCGAGACATTGTAGTGGACTGTATTCTGATTTAGACGCTCATGTACTCAGTGACACCCTGGTTTTGGGATTAATTGTATCATATTTTGGATTATCTTCTGTTTTCAAAAAGGCTTTTGTTTAATATTAATTGCTTCCGTCTTTATTTTAATGGTTTTCACTATGTTGAGTTTTTAAGTTGAGGCTATCCTAGTTCCACGATAGGCGCCATCACGACGGTTGATTTTGGGTCGTGACATTTTCTCGGATTCATGGTATCCAACCGGGGAATAGAGATCAACCCGAACAAACTAAAGGCCATAGAGGATATCACCGTAGTCGACAACGCCAAGGCAGTACAAAGACTGACCGGGCAGATAGCCGCGTTGGGCCGGTTCATTTCGAGATCGTCGGATAAAAGTCGTCGGTTCTTCTCACTATTAAAAAAGAAGAACAACTTCTCTTAGACCTTGCAATTCTAGCAAGCTTTAGAAGAACTGAAGCGATACCTATCGATCCCCCCTTGTTGCACACTCTGAAGGTGGACGAATAGTTGCACCTCTACTTGGCGGAATTCGAGGTGGCGGTAAGTGGTGTCCTGGTCCGGGAAGAAGAAGGTACAAAATTTTCTACTTATTATGTTAGTATAACACTAGGCGATGCTGAAACATGGTATCCTCGCCTAGAAAATTACCGCTCGCCTTAGTAAACTCTTCTAAGAATTAAAATCGTACTCTCTGTGCCCCCCCCCCATATGTGTCGTGACCTCTTACCCGCTGAGGAATATCATGCATAAGCCCGAGCTCTTGGTCCAGCTGTTCAAATGGGCCGTAGAAATTAGCGAGTACGATATCGAGTACAAACCTCGGACCGCCATAAAATCTTAGATTTTGGCAGACATTGCGGCCGACTTTGCGCCGGCCTGCATCCCGAGGTCAAGAGGAAATTAATACTCACTTTTGGACTAGCTCGGGGATTTGGACCCTATTCACGGACTGTGCCTCCAACGCGAAGGGGTCCGGGCTCGGTGTCGTATTAAAACCACCTGCAGGTAAAGTGATTAGATAGTCCATTAGAACTGTAAAATTGACTAACAATGAAGCCGAGTATGAAGCTATGATTGCAGGTCTAGAATTGGCTATGAGCCTAAGGGATGAAGTGATCAAGGCCAATTATGACTCCCTCCTTGTTGTAAATCAAGTCAATGGGACATTAGAAGTAAAGGAGGAACGCATGCGGAGGTACTTGGATAAGTTGCAGGTGACCTTGCACCAATTCAAGGAATGGACTCTACAACACGTACGTTGGGATCAAAATAGTGAGGCCGGCACACTAGCGAAACTGGGGTCGTCTATTAACTCCGATGAATCCGACTCGGGGGCAGTGGTACAAATGATGAACTCGGTAGTACAAGAAGGTCACGCCGAGGTAAACTCGAAAAGTTTGACTTGGGATTGGAGAAACAAATACATAGACTACCTGAAGACAGGAATATTGCCATCAGATCCCATGGAATCGAAATCCCTGTGCACCAAAGCTGCCAGGTTCAGCTTGGTTGAGGGGAAGTTGTTCAGAAGATCCTTCTTCGGCCTACTAGCTAGCTGCTTGGGTCCGGGAGAGACTGAATACGCTATGAGAGAGGTCCACGAGGGCACTTGCGGGAACCACTTGGGGTAGAATCTCTGGTTCAGAAGTTAATCAGAGCCTATTACTACTGGAATGAAATGGAGAAAGATGCGAACGACTTCGTACGGAGATACAATGAGTGTCAAAGACACTCCCCAATGATTCATCAAATGGGAGAGATGCTTCACCCGGTCTTGTCGCCATGGCCGTTTATGAAATGGGGGATAGACATCGTCGGTACCCTGCCATGGGCATCCGATAAAGCCCAATACATACTACTCATGACCGATTATTTTTCCAAGTGGGTTAAGGCTCAGGCGTTCGCGAAGGTCCGGGAGAAAGAGGTCATCGACTTCATCTGGTATCACGTAATATGTCGATTTTGGGATACCGACCAAGATTGTTTGCAACAACGAAAAATAATATGTCGGTAGCAAGGTAAGTAAGTTTTTTGAAGACCACAAAATCAAAAAGATATTATCAACACCTTACCACCCTAGTGGGAATGGATAAGCGGAGTCAATGAACAAAACTATACTCCAAAACATGAAAAAGAGACTGACCAATTCGAAAGAAAAGTGGAAGGAAATCTTGCCCGAAGTATTCTAGGCAAACCGAACAACTTCTAAGTCAAGTATCGGAGCGACCCCGTTCTCTCTAGTCTATGGTGCGGAAGCCTTAATCCTGGTCGAGGTGGGGGGTACCAAGCCTCAGGTTCCAGTATGCTAATAAAATGTCAAACGGCGAGGCCATGACCATGAGTTTGGACTTGTTGGACGAAATGGGGGAAGCTGCCCTGGTTCGGTTAGCCGCCCAAAAGCAGCGAGTGGGGAGGTACTACAACCGAAGAGCTAACCATCGATATTTTCAAGCCGGGGACTTGATGTTAAGCAAAGTAACGCTGCAAAACCAGGAACCCAAATGACGGGAAACTAGGCCCAAATTGAGAAGGACCGTATAGAGTTGTCGGAATAACCAGGAAAGGTTCATACAAACTCGAGTCGAGAAACAGTGTACACCTAGCGAACAACTGGAACGTGGCACACTTAATGTGATACTACTGCTAAGGTACGAGCATGACTCCCTTGTGAAATTTGTTATACTATGAACTAACTTATGTAGGAACTCGGCCGAGGGAAAATGTGTCTATTAGGTATGAAAGTACGTGTTGTATTCTTTTTCCCTTGAACTGATTTTTTTCCGAAATGGGTTTTATGGCAAGGTTTTAAACGAGGAAATAGTAAAATGTGCTACCTTAGTTTCAAAGGTCGGCCTAAAGCCGGAGTTGCTAGTCACCTATACAGGATCGACAATATCCCAGCCCTCACAAGTTCGGTCTCAAATACTGGGAGCCATTACCCGTAAGTCAGGATCCTTAGAAGGTGTTATTATTTAATATTAAAGCTAAGGCTAGATGATTAGGTTTCGTTGTAAGGGTCAAATGGTCAAACGAACTGTACCCATGTAGCCTACTCATGCTATGGCATAAAGCTTATGCGCCCCCGATTATATACTCTACATAAAAAGCAATGAAAGAAATTTGCCCTTTATATTTTATCACTACGCATTTTGCACCATCGATGCGTTCGTTGAATTACTTAGAACAATTAACGGATCCTAAATCCTAGAGCCCACAGGCTACCCCGACTCAGGGACTGTCGTCCAATAAAAAAATTGGATGGCCCGGGCTATCGAATCCCAGAGGCACCGAGCCTATTAGATAGGGTCCGAAAATACAAGACTACGGCCAACCTAAAATGGCTTGGAGATGTCCAAGTCCATACTCAGAAAGTAAGGCCCTTACATATGATTTAAACCTATTAAAAGGTCATCCTCGGCAAAACACCATTGTGTACGACTAAAACACTCGAGTATCTTAAAGGTCTTCATTGTTATCGAGATTTCAAAGCCTAAACAGCTCGGAGTTATTATTGAAACTGGGCCTCATTCGAGCCTCTGGAGAACGGTTACTCTAGGTCATGTCCAATTCTATGCTAAGGCATTGACTACGATCTTCAAATAAGAAATTGCAAACAAGAATTGAAAATAAAGGACACAGTATTGTCGAAGGAATTTTTTTATATATTTCAAAACATATTTACAAACGCACGATAGAACGGTCTCAAAATAAGCAAAAACGAAATATACAATAGAAAAAAAAAGAGAAGCTAAGGCATCTCCGCCTAATCTTCACCGGAGCTCGACTCGGCACCGGAACCTTCAGGACCTTCGGGATCATACAGCTCTTTTGCCTCAGCCTCGAGCCTATTGGCCTCTTTAATCTCGGCCGACAGGTTAAACCCCCGGGCATGAATCTCCTCAAGGGTCTCCATCCGGGACACCCGCTTTACATACTCGGCCTTTGTTATTAAGTGGGCCTAGGCTATTTCCACATCTACCTTGTATTGGGCCAACATTTCCTCGACCTCAGAGGAATCAATAGAGGCTGCCTCTAACTTGGACTTCAGTGCAATATATTCTTCCAAGGTCATCCCGTTTCGAGACGGTTGAATCCAGTTGTGCCCGAAGCTCGTCATTTAGCCGAGACCAATTGTCGGCCTTATCCTTCTCTACCCGGAGCTAGTCCTTGACCGACATCTACTCCTCTTTTTAGCCTCCTTTTCCGAGCACAGAAGGTCCATCCTGCCCCTCAGCGTCTCAGCCGAAGTTTTGAGCTCGTTCATCTCGGCCCGTAGCTGGTCAATCAGGTCTATCTTCTCTTGGACCTGTGAGACTGCGGTAGTTAGTCGCTACGTGTAACCTCTCATTTTTAACCTAAAAAATGCTTACCTTCTCGACCAGTTCAGCATGCTCCTGTTTCATGGACAAAGCCTCTTTTTTGAACATTTTCCAGCTCGGCTCGAATAATAGGGAGATCCTTGAGGGCCTTGTCTTTTTGCTTGCTGAGAACCCTGTATATGTCCTTCTGCCAGACTTTCTCCTTAAGCTCGAACTCGAGCTGGCCGACTTTTATTCGAGACCGATGGAAACTTTCATGATGGAGCACCGAAGCATGTAAAACAAATCAATAAGATCATGAGAATACGCTGAAGTTCAATAAGGTGCATGAAAGACAAAAGGAAAGGGAAACTTACCCAGTTTAATGCCTATTGTGCCTCGTTGAATATGCTCGATGTGCTCACTTTGTTCATCTTCGCATGGTCCTCTTTGATCATCAGGCAACGAAGATAGCTAGCCACGCCTACCGGAGTAGACAGCACCCGAGTGTCCGTCGAGATAGTAAAGATGACCGTTCTTTTACGATCGGGCTCCACGCTCGGAGTAGGGAACTGCCTCACCAGCTTCATGCTCAAGCTTGGCTCGCCTGCCCCTCACAATATATCCTTTTTTGGGATCTCCAGGTGACCAAACCCGGAATAATCCTCCAATGCGCCCATGATCACACCATCAAAGAACATGTTGAGGGCCTCGTCTGTGGCCCGTGCCATCTCATTTGGATTTTTCTTAACGGCCAGAGCCTCCTCGAACAAGGACTCTGTATAGGATGGCAATTCAACGATATCGATGACACCGACAACTTCCCTCAGAGCAGGGATGACTTCTCGAGAGACTATAGCCTCGGATTTTTCCTCTAGCTCCCGGGCTAAAGAGGGGTCGGCCTCTCGGCCACTTTCTCCAGTTGCCGCCTGCTCTTCATCATCAATGGCCGGCCCATGGGCGACGAACTCCAGATTGTCAATTCAGGGTAATCCCCGAGCTGGTAGAGGGAGTCAGAGTCCGGTAGCCTGGCCCGGTACTCTTCTTGTTGCTTTCTTGACCCCGGACCGTTACTCTCTTTTTCTTGGTTTCGGCGTCTGGGGAGTTAGAAGATTTTCTCTTTTGTTTCTTTTTCTCCTCCGGTGCAGTAGCTCTAGGCTGTCCTGAAGCGAAGGGTTTATCAAGTGAGGACGGAGCCTCGTCCAAGGCCGAAGCTTAGTGGTCTTGGGAAAACCTATGAAAGAAAAAGAACTTAGTGGAAATAACGGTTGAGTATGAAAGTAGACTTGTTCGGGAGGAGCACACACCATGGGAACAGGCCTCCCACTTGCCCTTTGAGAGTTTGCGCCATTCACACTCAAAGTACGACAGTTGTTTGCAAATCCCCTATACCTACTCTTTAAAGAGAGGGACTACGTTGGAAACTCGGGCAACCGCTACACGATGGTAGAAGCAGATAATAAAAAAAGAACAAAAGAAATTCCAAATACTTAGAAGGAAAAAAAACTTACGGGCTGAGTTCCACTTTTCAGGGAACGATAAGAATTTGGGGGAATGAGATCTTTGGTTTTTACCCGAACGATTCTCCTCTGCCAGCCTCGATCCCGATCTTCATCGATGCTAAAATATGGAGCTTTACTTGCCCGACGAACGAGCTTGATTAGCCCCCCTCGGAAATCTTGAGGACTGTAGAGACGAAGCAGGTGGTCAATGGTGAATCGAGGTGCTTCGATGTTGTTGACAAAATGGCGGAAGAGGATTACGATCCTCCAAAAGGACGGGTGAATCTGCCCGAGGCAGACCTCGTACCTTCTGCAAAAGCTAAGGGTTATGGGATCTACCGGGAAAAGTGTGAAGGGGTAAGTGTAAACACTTAGGTACTCCTCCACATGAGTTGTAATGTCCTTAACGGGACCATGGACGACCATTTCTTTGCCCTCCCAATTGTAATCCTCCCGAACTATTTGGAGTGTATCCTCGATAATGGAGCATATGTACCTCCATACCCCCTCGCCTCGGTCCTGTTAGCTGGAGGCTTTTTTGACCTTGAAGTCGTTCTTAATGGAGCAACCTCCGGGGATGAAGCTCTTCAAGGGAGGTTTCGGGGCCACCTCAGGTACATCCACCTCGGCATCCGTGGCCGGGTTATAAGTTGAAGGGACGTTCTATTGAGGCACAGATTTTGAAGTCTTTGCCATCAAATTCTGGGAAACATGAAGGTTTGAAGGCGAGGAAGAAGACTTGAAGGTGAGGATAAAAATATGATGTGATGACCTTTTGGGTCATCACTTGTTTTGAAAATAAAATTTGTGTTCTGAGGCTTTAAAACCTCCTTTTTGTCTCACCTCGATTTGCGTGCGCAGTCCGGGTGTGTATCCGGAAGTCCATTATGTGAAAATCTGTAAAAAATGATAAATTTTTGCTTTTAAAATAAATTTAAGTTGACTTCGATCAATATTTTGGGTAAACGGACCCAGACCCGTGATTTGACGGTCCCGGAGGGTCCGTAGGAAAATATGGGACTTGGGCGTATGCCCGGAATTGAATTCCGAGGTCCCAAGCCCGAGAAATGAATTTTTGAAAGAAATTGTTTAACTGAAATTATAAGAATTTTTAGAAATCTGAATGTGTTTGAATTTGATGGTATCAGGCCCGTATTTTGGTTCCGGAGCCCGGTGCAGGTCTTATATGGCATTTAAGTTGAGCCTGTAAAATTTGGTAAGAAACGAACTTGATATGACGTGAATCGGACCATCGGTTGTTAAAAATGGAACTTAAGAGTTCAAGAGATTTTTCTTTGATTTTGATGCTAAATTCATAGCTATTAATGTTATTTTGATGATTTGATCGCACGAGCAAGTCTGTATGATGTTTTTGGACTTGCGTGCATATTTGGTTTGGAGCCCCGAGGGCTCGGGTGAGTTTTGGATAGGCCACAGAGTGAAATTTGGACTTAGGAAATTGCTGGTGTGTTGTAGGTCTGCAGGCTTCGCAATTACAAAGCATGGCTCGCAAATGCGAAGCTGTATCGCAAATGCGAAGATGGTCTAGGCTGGCCTTGGTCGCAAATGTGACACATTTATCGCAAATGCGATGGGTCCCTCGCAAATGCGAAGGTGACCGGATTTCTTCAGGGTTGCAAATGCGACTAAATCTTCGCATTTGCGAAGTCAACAGGTTCTTAAGGGGTTAGCAATTGCGAACCCTGGTCGCAATCGCGACATCAGAGACCAGTTAATTGAGACTTAGACGCATTTTTATCCATTTTTCAAACCTTCTCAAAACCTAAACACCTTTGGGCGATTTTTCAAAGACGACTACTCTGCCAAATCATTTGTAAGTCATTTCTAACTCATTTCTTTCAATCTAATCCATCTTTTTACATGATTTCAACTCAAAATAAAGAATTTTCATGGGGGAAATTGGGTGTTTTTTGTAGAACCTAAGATTTTCAAATTTTGGGGATTTGGACCTCGATTTGAGGTCCGATTTCAAAACAAATTATATATTTGAGTTCCTGGGTGAATGAGTAATCGGGGTTTGGTTCGAACCTCGGGTTTTGACCATGTAGGCCCGGGGTCGATTTTTAACTTTTTGGGAAAATCATTGGAAAACTTATTTTCATGCATTGGAATTGATTCATTTAGCATTTATTGATATAGTTAAGTAACTTGTGGCTAGATACAAGCAAATTGGTGGTGGAAACAGAGGTAAAGCGGTAGTTGAGGCTTGAATTGTGTTCGTGGCATCGAGGTATGTGTTTGGTTTAACCTTAGTTTGAGGGATTAGGAGTTGTGTCTTATTTGTTATGTGTTAATTGTTGAGTACGACGTATAGGCATGGTGATGAGTATCTATACGTTGGTGTCAAGCATGCCCGTGAGTCGTATACTATGATGAATGTGACTCCGTTTCGTATTATTTATGCTTTATATGATAAAATCTATTGTTGAACAAGGCTTGTGGGAGTATTATTGGTAATTGAACATTTTAGAGCGTTGGCTCGAGTTGTGAATTGAGTTGTGGAAGTAATATTGGTAGTTGAACATTGTAGAGCGTTGGCTCAAGTTGTGAATTGAGTTGTGAAGTAAATGTGAAAAAGAGAAGAGGTTTATGATATTATCTCCCTTGCCGGGATGTTATTGCTTTTGATACTGTTTTCCCTTGCCGGGATATTGTTGTTATGCTATTGTTTCCTTGCTGGGATTCTATTATGGTTTTATTGATTTCCTTGCCTGTATTGCTTTGTGATTGTTGTTTGGGTAAGGAAGAGTGTAAAAGCACGAAGGGTTATGTCGTGCATGATATTTGTGAGAGAGTGTTAATGCACGAAAGGTGATGTCGTGCCGATATTGTGAGGTTAAAGCACGAAGGGTGATGACGTGCCGTACGATGTACAATGCCGTGCCATGATATGAGTGATAATGCACGAAGGATAATTCCGTGCTATGATTATGTGAGGTAAAAGCATGAAGGGTGATGTCGTGCCGATTATATTGATTCTTATGGTGAGGACAAGAGTAAAAGCACGAAGGGTGATGCCATGCACTTGTCTTTGATTTCCCGATTCTTGCTGATAACTGAGTAATGGTGTTCTTTACGGTTATTCATTGGTTTCCTATTGTTATTGATTTCCCCGCAACATGTTTTCCCCCCTCCTATCTTTACCTGTATATTTTTGCCTTTATTTTCCATTGTATATGATTTAACTGCACAAGTTTATTTGGTAGTCTGGTCCTAGCCTCGTCACTACTTCGCCGAGGTTAGGCTAGGCACTTACCAACACATGTGGTCGGTTGTGCTGATACTACACTTTGCACTGTGTGCATATCCTGGTGCTGCAGCTTTTGGACCACAGTGAGGTTGCTGCTTCCAGACCGTCAGGCGACCCGAGGTAGTCCTGCAGGCGTCCGTAGGCCTTGGCATATCCTCTATCATTTTCTTTCTATTTTTACTTATTCAGAGACAGATTCGTGTAATTTTATTCTGACCTTATTTATAGTATTCTTAGACAGTCTGTGTGATTGTGACACCAATTCTGGGTAGAGTTGTACTTAGACTTCCGTAGTTTGTATTAATCTAAATTATCGAATTTTGTTTTCCGCACTGTCTTTGTTATTATTATTTCCGCTATTTTTATTATGTTGTTTTGGAATTGTTAAGGGATTTAAAAATGAAAATGGTTAAATAACTGGAATAACTAGCTTGCCTAGCTTTCACTAGTAGGCGCCATCACGTCTCCCGAGGGTGGGAAATCCGGGTCGTGACAAGTTGGTTTTAGAGCTCTAAGTTGCTTAGGTCTCACAATTCGTGGACAAGCTTAGTAGATTCTGAGGGATCGGTACGGAGACTCCTGTATTTATCCCCAGAGGCTACAGAGTTAGGAAAAACTTCACATCTATCCTTTCCTATCGTGCAATTTGGTTTCTCAATGCTAATTGAACTTCTACTCTGTTCTTTCACAGATGGCGAGAACACGCGATTCTTCATTCACTGATCAGCAGCCCGAGCCCCCAGCGGTAGCATCTACGAGGGGCGGAGGGCGAGGCCGAGGCCGAGGCCGAGACTATGCTAGGGGCCGAGGCAGGGGCAGAGCTCAGCCCAGAGCAGCAGCACTAGTGGCGAAGCCTCAGGTTGAGTTTGACGAGGAGGTTCCAGCCCAGATAGTTCCAGCAGAACCTGCTCAGGTCCCAGAGGGGTTCATTACTACCCTAGTACTCCAGGACGCTCTGGTCCGTCTAGTGGGCCTTATGGAGAGTGTCACTCAGGCAGGCCTATTTCCTATAGCACCAGCTGTCTCTCGGGCTGGGGGAGGAGCACAGACTCCCGCTACCCGCACTCCGGAGCAGATGGCTCCCTAGTTTCAGACTCCAGCAGCTCAGCCAGTTGGAGCAGTTCAGCCAGGTGTGGTAGCACAGACCGGTGAGGGAGAATCTATGTCTGCCGATGCTTTGTGGAGGTTGGATAGGTTTATCAAGCTGTTCACTACAACTTTTGGTGGTACATCTTCTGAGGATCCCCAGGATTATTTAGACAACTGTCATGAGGTTCTTCGGAACATGGGGATAGTGGAGACCAATGGGGTTGACTTCGCTGCTTTTTGACTATCTGGATCCGCCAAGACTTGGTGGAGAGATTATTGTTTGGCTAGACCAGCTGGGTCACCAGCTCTGACTTGGGATCAGTTTTCTCAGCTATTCCTGGAGAAGTTTCTTCCTGTCACTCAGAGGGAGAACTATTGGAGGCAGTTTGAGCATCTCCAGCAGGGTTCTATGACTGTTACTCAGTCGAGACCAGGTTTATTGATTTGGCCCGTTATGCTCTTCTTATACTTCCCACTGAGAGAGAGAGAGAGAGGGTGAGGAGGTTCATTGAGGGACTTATTCAGCCTATTCGACTAGATGGCTAAGGAGACGGGGAGCGAGATTTCCTTTCAGGATGCGGCCAATGTGGCCAGGAGAGTTGAGATGGTTCTGTCACAAGGGAGCAGTTAGGGGTCTGACAAGAGGCCTCGTCATTCAAGCAGATTCAGTGGTGCCTCATCCGGAGGCAGAGATTTTTTTGGGAGAGGCCATCCTCCTAGGCCTTTTCAATCAGCACTTTAGGCTTCTCACGGTGCTCCAGGTGGCCGTGGTGTCCATATGCAGTATTCTGATCAACAATCCTACAGTGCACCGCCAGCTCCTATCAGTGCACCGCCGCTCTAGAGTTTCCAGGGTGGTCATTTAGGTCGTCAGGGTCAGCAGTCTCAGCAGCCGAGGGCTTGTTATACTTGTGGCGATACGAGGCATATTGCTAGATTTTGCCCTCGAGCATCGAGCAACTCTCAGCATCAGGGTTCTCGAGCCATGGTTCAGGCGTCGAGTGTTCCACAGCCCGCTCAGCCAACTAGAGGTGGAGGTAGAGGTGCTAGAGGTGGAGGTATAGGTGTTATAGGTGGAGGACAGGCCGCTAGAGATGGAGGCCAGCCAGGAGGAGGCCGTCCCAGAGATGTAGCTCAGAGTGGTGGGGCCCAGCCTCGATGTTATGCTCTTCCAGCCAGGCCCGAGGCTGAGGCCTCCGATGTAGTTATCACAGGTACTGTTCCGGTTTGTAGTAGGGATGCTTCAGTGCTATTTGATCCAGGGTCTACATACTCCTATGTGTCATCTTATTTTGCACCGTACTTGATCATGCCTAGTGATTTTTTGAGTGCTCTTGTATATGTGTCTACACCGGTGGGTGATTCTATTGTGGTAGATCATGTCCGTCGTTCCTGTATAGTTGTGATTGGGGGTCTTGAGACTCGTGTAGATTTGTTGCTTTTGGATATGGTTGATTTTGATGTCATATTAGGGATGGATTGGTTATCACCTTACCACGCTATCTTAGACTGTCATGCCAAGACTGTGACCTTAGCCTTGCCGGGGTTGCCTCGGTTAGAGTGGAGAGGGACTCCTGGTCATTCTACCCGTAGGGTTATCTCATATATGAAAGCTTGGCGCATGGTTGATAAGGGATGTTTGGCCTACTTGGCGTATGTTCATGATTCTAGTGCTGAGGTTCCTTCTATGGATTCTGTGCATGTTGTTCGAGAGTTTCCTGAGGTATTTCCTTCAGACCTGCCGGGCATGTCACCCGATAGGGATATTGACTTCTGCATTGATTTGGCTCCGGTCACTCAGCCTATTTCTATTCTATCGTATCGTATGGCCCCACCTGAGTTGAAAAAATTGAAGGAGTGATTGCAAGACTTGATTGATAAGGGCTTTATTAGGCCTAGTGTCTCGCCTTGGGGTGCGCCGATATTGTTTGTTAAGAAGAAGGACGGATCGATGAGGATGTGTATAGATTACCGGCAATTGAACAAGGTCACAATCAAGAATAAGTACCCATTGCCTAGGATTGATAATTTGTTTGACCAACTTCAGGGTGCCCAAGTGTTTTCTAAGATCGACTTGAGATCTGGCTATCATCAGTTGAGGATTAGGGCATCCGATGTCCCTAAGACAGCTTTCCGCACTCGCTACGGGCATTATGAGTTCTTGGTGATGTCATTCGGATTGACAAATGTCCCAGAAGCTTTCATGGATTTGATGAACCGAGTGTTCAGGCCTTATTTGGATTCCTTCGTGATCGTCTTCATTGATGATATTTTGATTTATTCCCGCAGCCGGGAGGAGCACGAGCAGCATCTTCGAGTCGTTCTTCAGACTCTGAGGGATAGTCAGTTGTATGCTAAGTTTTCAAAGTGTGAGTTCTGGTTAAGTTCATTTGCATTCTTGGGTCACGTTGTATCAGCAGAGGGTATTCAGGTGGATCCGAAGAAGATAGAGGCAGTCAAGAACTAGCCTCGACCCACATCAGCTACATAGATCAGGAGTTTCTTGGGTTTGGCAGGCTATTTCGGTTTGTGGAGGGGTTTTCATCTATTGCAGCCCCGATGACCAGGTTGACCCAGAAGGGTGCCCAGTTCAGGTGGTCGGACGGTGTGAGGCGAGCTTTCAGAAGCTCAAGACGGCCTTGACTACGGCGCCAGTGTTGGTTTTGCCTACAGGTTCAGGGCCATATACAGTTTATTGTGACACATCTCGTATTGGACTTGGTGCGGTGTTGATGCAGGATGGCAAGGTCATTGCTTATGCTTCGCGGTAGTTGAAGATTCATGAGAAGAACTATCCGGTCCATGATTTGGAGTTAGCAGCCATTGTTCACGCGTTGAAGATTTGGAGGCATTATCTGTATGGCGTGTCATGTGAGGTGTTCACGGATCACAAGAGTCTGCAGTATTTGTTCAACAGAAGGAACTAAATTTGAGGCAGAGAGGGTGGTTGGAGCTGTTAAAAGAATATGATATCACCAACTTATATCATCCGGGGAAGGCCAATGTGGTGGTCGATGCCTTGAGTAAAAAGTCATCCAGTATGGGCAGTCTTGCGTATATTCTGGTCGGTAAGAGGCCGCTTGCTTTGGATGTTCAGGATTTGGCCAATCAGTTCATGAGGCTGGATGTCTCTGAGCCCAGCTATGTGTTAGCTTGCACCGTTGCTCGTTCTTCATTATTTGATTGTATCCGAGATCAGCAGTATGATGATCCTCATTTGTGTGTTCTTAGGGACACAGTGCGGCATGGAGGTACCAAGCATGTTACAGTTGGAGATGATGGAGTTTTGAGGATGCAGGGTCGTATATGTGTGCCTAATGTGGATGGTCTTTGTGAGTTGATTCTAGAGGAGGCCCATAGTTCCCGGTACTCTATTCATCCGGGCGCTGCTAAGAAGTATCAGGATTTGCGGCAGCATTATTGGTGGAGGAGGATGAAGAAGGACATTGTTGCCTATGTAGCTTGGTATTTGAATTGTCAGCAGGTAAAGTACGAGCATCAGAGACCTGGTGGTTTGTTCCACAAGATTGAGATTCCTGAGTGGAAGTGGGAGCGTATCATTATGGACTTTGTTGTTGGACTCCAACGGACTCAGAGGAAGTTCGACGTAGTATGGTTTATTGTTGTTAGGCTGACCAAGTCAGTGCATTTCATTCCTGTGGCGGTTTCTTATTCTTCCGAGAGGTTAGCTGAGATCTATATCCGGGAGATTGTTCGTCTTCATGGTGTGCCCGTGTCTATCATTTCTGACCAAGGTACGCAGTTTACCTCACATTTCTGGAGGGCAGTTTAGCGAGAGTTGGGCATACGGGTCGAGTTGAGCACAACATTTCATCCTCGGACGGATGGGCAGTCCGAGCGTACTATTCAGATCTTGGAGGATATGCTCCAACCTTGTGTTATTGACTTTGGAGGCTCGTGGGATCGGTTTTTGCCTTTAGCGGAGTTTGCCTACAATAACAGTTACCAGTCGAGCATTCAGATGGCTCCTTATGAGGCTTTATATGGTAGGCGGTGTCGGTCGCTGGTTGGTTGGTTTGAGTCGGGAGAGGCTCGGTTGTTGGGTACAGATCTAGTACAGGATGCCTTGGACAAGGTCAGGATTATTCAGGATAGGCTTCGTACATCTTAGTCCAGGGAAAAGAGTTATGCCGACCGTAAGGTTCGTGATGTGGCATTCATGGTCGGCGAGCGGGTGTTGCTTCGGGTGTCGCCTATGAAGGGCGTGATGAGATTTGGGAAGAGGGGCAAGCTTAGCCCTAGATTCATTGGCCCGTTTGAGATTCTTCATCGAGTGGGAGAGGTGGGCTACAGACTTGCGTTGCCGCCGAGTTTATCAGTTGTGCATCCAGTATTTCATGTGTCCATGCTTCGGAAGTATCACGGCGATCCATCCCACGTGTTAGATTTCAGCACTGTCCAGTTGGACAAGGACTTGTCCTATGAGGAGGAGCTGGTAGGTATTTTAGATCGGCAGGTTCGTAAGTTGAGATCGAAGAGTTTCCCTTCTGTTCGTGTTCAGTGGAGAGGTCATCCTGTTGAGGCATCAACCTGGGAGTCCGACCCCGATATACGGAGCCGTTATCCCCGTCTTTTCTCCGACTCTGGTACTTCCTACTTATGTCCGTTCGAGGACGAACAGTTATTTTAGAGGTGGAGAATGTGATGACCCAAAAGGTCATCACTTGTTTTGAAAATAAATTCTATGTTCCGAGGCCTTAAAACCTCCTTTTTGTCTTACCTCGATTTGCGTGCGCAGTAGCGTGTATCCGGAAGTCCATTATGTGAAAATCTGTGAAAAATGATAAATTTTGCTTTTAAAATGAATTTAAGCTGACTTCAGTCAACATTTTGGGTAAACGGACCCGGACCCGTGATTTGACGGTCCCGGAGGGTCCGTAGGAAAATATGGGACTTGAACGTATGCCCGAAATTGAATTCCGAGGTCCCAAGCCCGAGAAATGAATTTTTGAAAGAAATTGTTTAACTAAAATTATAAGAATTTTTAGAAATTTGAATGTATTTGAATTTGATGGTATCGGGCCCGTATTTTGATTCTGGAGCCCGGTGCAGGTCCTATATGGCAATTAAGTTGAGCCTGTAAAATTTGGTAAGAAACAGACTTGATATGACGTGAATCAGATCATCGGTTGTTAAAAATGGAACTTAAGAGTTCATGAGATTTTTCTTTGATTTTGATGCTAAATTCATAGTTATTGATGTTATTTTGATGATTTATCGTACGAGCAAGTCCGTATGACGTTTTTGGACTTGCGTGCATGTTTGGTTTGGAGACCCAAGGGCTCGGGTGAGTTTTGGATAGGCCACGGAGTGAAATTTGGACTTAGGAAATTGCTGGTGTGTTGCAGGTCTGCAGGCTTCGCAAATGCGAGCTCGCAAATGCAAAGATATTCTGGGCTGGCCTTGGTCGCAAATGCGACACATTTATCGCAAATGTGATGGGTCCCTCACAAATGCGAAGGTGACCGGATTTCTTCAGGGTCGCAAATGCGACTAAATCTTCGCATTTGCGAAGTCAACAGGTTCTGAAGGGGTTCGCAATTGCGAATCCTGGTCGCAATTACGATATCAGAGACCAGTTAATTAAGACTTAGATGCCTTTTCACCATTTTTCAAACCTTCTCAAAACCTAAACACCTTTGGGCAATTTTTCAAAGACAACTACTCTTCCAAATCATTTGTAAGTCATTTCTAACTCATTTCTTTCAATCTAATCCATCTTTTTACATGATTTCAACTCAAAATAAACATTTTTCATGGGGGAAATTGGGTGTTTTAGGTAGAACCTAGGATTTTCAAATTTTGAGGAATTTCAAAATAAATTATATATTTGAGTTCGTGGGTGAATGGGTAATCGGGGTTTGGTTCGAACCTCGGGTTTTTGACCATGTGGGCCCGGGGTCGATTTTAGACTTTTTGGGAAAATCATTGGAAAACTTATTTTCATGCACTGGAATTGATTCATTTAGCATTTATTGATATAGTTAAGTAACTTGTGGCTAGATATAAGCGAATTGGTGGTGGAAACAAGAGGTAAAGCGGTAGTTGAGGCTTGAATTGTGTTCGTGGCATTGAGGTATGTGTTTGGTCTAACCTTAGCTTGAGGGATTAGGATTTGTGTCTTATTTGTTATGTGTTAATTGTTGAGTACGACGTATAGGCATGGTGACGAGTATCTATACGTCGGTGTCAAGCATGCCCGTGAGTCTTATACTATGATGAATGTGACTGTTTTGTATTATTTATGCTTTATATGATGAAATCTATTATTGAACAAGGCTTGTGGGAGTATTATTGGTAATTGGACATCTTAGAGCGTTGGCTCGAGTTGTGAATTGAGTTGTGGAAGTAATATTGGTAGTTGAACATTGTAGAGCGTTGGCTCGAGTTGTGATTGAGTTGTGAAGTAAATGTGAAAAATAGAAGAGGTTTATGATATTATCTCCCTTGCCGGGATGTTATTGCTTTTGATATTGTTTTCCCTTGCCGGGATATTGTTGTTATGTTATTGTTTCCTTGCCGGGATTCTATTATGATTTTATTGATTTCCTTGCCTGTATTGCTTTGTGGTTGTTGTTTGGGTAAGGAAGAGTGTAAAGCACGAAGGGTGATGCCGTGCATGATATTTGTGAGAGAGTGTTAATGCACGAAGGGTGATGCCGTGCCGATATTGTGAGGTTAAAGCACGAAGGGTGATGCTGTGTCGCACGATGTACAATGCCGTGCCGCATGATGTACAATGTCGTGCCATGATATGAGTGATAATGCACGAAGGATAATTTCGTGCTATGATTATGTCAGGTAAAAACACGAAGGGTGATGCCGTGCCGATTATATTGATTCTTATGGTGAGGACGAGAGTAAAAGAACGAAGGGTGATGCCGTGCACTTGTCTTTGATTTCCTGATTCTTGCTGATAACTGAGTTATGGTGATCTTTACGGTTATTCATTGGTTTCCTGTTGTTACTTGATTTCCCCGCAGCATGTTTTCCCCCTCCTACCTTTACCTGTACATTTCTGCCTTTATTTTTCGCTGTATATGATTTAACTGTACAAGTTTATTTGGTAGTCTGGTCCTAGCCTCGTCACTACTTCGCCGAGGTTAGGCTAGGAACTTTCCAGCACATGAGGTCGGTTGTACTAATACTACACTCTACACTGTGTGCAGATCCCGGTGCTGCAGCTTTTGGACCACAGTGAGGTTGTTGCTTCCAGACCATCAGGCGACCCGAGGTAATCCTGCAGGCGTCCGCAGACCTTGGCGTCTCCTTCTATCATTTTCTTTCTGTTTTTACTTATTCAGAGACAGATTCGTGTAATTCTATTCAGACCTTATTTGTAGTATTCTTAGACAGTTTGTGAGATTGTGACACCAATTCAGGGTAGAGTTGTACTTAAACTTCTGTAGTTTGTATTAATCTAAATTATCGAATTTCGTCTTCCGTATTGTCTTTGTTTTCGCTGTTTTTATTATGTTATTTTGGAATTGTTAAGGGATATAAAAATGAAAATGGTTAAATAACTGGAATAACTGGCTTGCCTAGCTTTCACTAGTAGGCGTCATCACGACTCTCGAGGGTGGAAAATCCGGGTCGTTACATATGAAGATAGGAATGAAGGTATGCAGGTTAGATTTGAAGGTTTAAAGATGGAATATGAAGATTTGAAGATGGGAAGATGAAAATATGAAGATCTATGGAACAATGTATGAAGATTTGAAGGGGTTAAGAATAAGTGAAAAGTTCAAGGGTAAATTGAGGAGCTCTGAAATCGGAAAGTAAAAAGTGAAAAAAGGGACTGAAGCTTTTATAGAGAAAGGGTAATCCATGCGTGACGTTTCGCATTCGAGGTCGGTCAACCGGAGGCTGATACGTGTCCGAAGTCAGAACAAAACGACTGATGGGACATTTCATTGACCCGTCAAATCGGTTGTAGCGTACATAAGAAGGAACTAGGGTTAATTCATCGCTTTGACAAATTTGCTCTCCGAAAAGCGAGGGGACTATCTCTGTACGGGTAAAATTGGGGGCAAAAGTTTTTCCCGATTTCCTAATAAGGAAGCAAGAGGGAAGCACGGTTCGACGCGACTATAAGTAAGGCCGAAGGACCCCTCGTATCGGAACCTGGGAGGGTGAACGACGTGTCTGTGATCGGGCACAGTAAAATAACATACCCAGACCAAGTAAAGTTTCTAGACCACGAAAATGTGGGAAACGGTTATTCATGCAAGTAGGGAGCCGTAATTTTCCCCATCAATCGGATATTATGGCGTGAACCCCGTCCGATATTAACTATGGATCGACATTTACCGAATTTTTTTTTACCTTATTTAGACTTGTACTAGGACTGAAGTTTCTCTACTATATAAAGGGGAAAATTTCTTTTATCTTGACACGTGGCTGACACGCAAGTCAAAGCAATAAAAGTTTATTTTTGTCTTCTAGCTATTGTTCAAAGTGTTCTTCGTTTGTTCTCTTTTTATTTGCAACAGAACTCATATCGAGGGTACGATCGAGGTCGAATTCACTGTTCAATCCAAGATTAGGCTTGATCATCACATTATAATTGGTTTGATCTTTTATTTTATCTTTAACTTAATTATTTGTTGTTCTTAAATAATTTGTATTAAATTAAATTACGTATCCTTTACAATAGCATACAAATTTAATTGTTACTTATTTTTTTTTAGGGTAAACAGGTTTAAGAAAAAAGTTTGACTTCATCACCCAATCAAGATTTTAGCATCCAATATTAATGGTCATCGCATTTTGAGTTTGCACGAAGTTTAGTCAATAGTTGAATATTCCGAATTGTTTGGCATTTGTTGGGATAACATATGAAGCTATATGTAGAAAAACGGATCTCATGTGATTTTTTTGTGATTATATATATTTGGAAAGCTTTCTTTTTTTTATAGAACGTGGACATTATTTTTCCACGACTAAATAAGAAGTTAAGGCTTTCAATTTACCACGCAATGTCTACTATTTTGATAGAGTTCACATGATTTTGGTCATCCGTAACAGTAACTGTCTAAATTTACTTCTCCAAGATATCTGCAAAGTTTTATTACATATTTTATATATGAGTTAATACCCTCAAACCCGCCTAAAATATACAATTTTTGTCAGTTTCCTACATAAACTATCGAGTGTCCCCGGAAACCCCCTGAACTATAAGCCCCTTCGTAATAAAAAACCCCCGTCGCATTAGCCCTAGTGCGTATGATACACGCTCTAAATAAATTATAAAACATGTCATGTGTCATGCCACGTGGATAATTAATCATAAAATCGACTTAATTAGCGTAAAATAAGTTAATTACTCTCAGTCAAAAAATTGGGTGGGCTTTTACTCGTTCCCTTCAGTAAAGTGGGTCATTTACTCTCAGTCAAAAAAATATCCTTTTACTCCCATCAGAGAAAACTCTCATCGGACCTTCAACATCTCTTCTCCGATCATCTTCCTCCGATTTCTCTTCAAAACTAGTCGCTGCTACCATCGATTCCTCTTCAAAACTAGTCGCTGCTATTTTGAATTTGGAATAAAGGTGAAGTTTTGCTGGTGAATCAGAACAAAATTAGGGCTTAGGGTTTTGCTGGTGAAATATCTTCCTCCGATTGAAGAATCTGAAGATTATTAAAGAAGATTGCTTCAATACAAGTTTTATTCTTTATTCCCTATTAATTTTGTTGCGAAATTATGATAGGTAGGTGCTACGATTTAGTTCGTAGTAGAAAATTTTGGGTCTTTTTTTTGAGGTGTTAAACCTCATAACTCTTCTACAATGGGTGTTCTTCTTTCAAATTAATTTGGGTAACAATAAAGGATGGATAAAATGCAAAAGCTAAAAAATAAACTCAATAAACAGAGAGAGAATTTCAAATGGATTAAGATGAAGAAAGAGATAAAAAGGGTGAAGAAATGGTAAAGAAAGGTGAAGAAATGGTGAAGAAAGGTGAAGAAATGGAGAAGAAAGGTGAAATAATGGAGAAGATGGTGTAATATAAAGAAAAAGGGATAAAATATAAGATTTTTAAATAAATGGGCTAATTAGCCGTTATTCAAGCTGCAGGTGGGCCCCTTTTCATGTTGATTTTCACCCTTCACGCGCTCTTGCGCAACTAATTTCACACAATATGCCACTTAAGCGACAAGGGGGTTTTATTACGAAGGGGAATATAGTTCAGGAGGTTTCCGGGGACACTCGATAGTTTAGGTAGGAAACTGACAAAAATCGTATAGTTTAGGCGGGTTTAAGGGTATTAACTCTTTATCTATCTATCTATCTATCTATCTATCTATATCTATATCTATCTATATCTATATCTATTTTTTTTTGTGGTTAAACGTTTAAACTTTATTAACCAAGTGAAATATTTACAGCACCTCTAACTCTTTTGGACTAAAGAGCTAGACTCAAAAAAACATCAAAAGAAACACTATCTCACTAAACCATTTACAAACTTTATGTTTCCTCTACTAGGATCATAGAGGAAAACTGTTAACTTTTTGTAAGTATTGCTTCCATTTAATTCTCTGTTGTCCTCTGATGTGCAATTGTAGGACAATTTCTCGTATTATCTTCTTCCATTTAGTCTCCTTTCCTTGGAATCTACGCATGTTCCTTTCTATCCAAGTATGATATATTAGTGCTGCAAACAAGAATGCCAAGATACTGCCATGGGCACGATTGTTCTTTGTTCTTGCACTCAACCATTTGACTTCTTCTTCCCATGATCCAATCTGATGTTTCTCTCCTATCCACTGAAGTAGACTGTCCCATATGCTTCTTGAATAGTTGCAATCAAAGTACAGATGATTATGTCCTCAATTGTCCCAGTTTTGCACAGGACACAGCCATGATCCACCTGTATACCCCAGGCTGCTAATCTATCTACAGTAGTAAGTCTGTGATTTAGAGTTAGCCAAAGAATAAAATTGTGCCTGGGTACACTTGTACCTAACACTACAGCTTTCCACTCTACCTTTGGATCCCGAGGTCTTGATATAGTATATAACTTCTGAATACTAAACTTTCCCCCTCTGCAGAACCTATTTATGTTTGCAAATGATTCAAAGTTCATGTACCAGCTTCTTACATCAAGTATCTTCCTCACCAGCCAACAGGCTTGACTTGGGATATGCATACTGTTGAACTCCTTTCTCTTTATGTATATTGAATGAATCCACTTGATCCAAAGGGCATCCTTCTTTGAGTGTACTGCCCACATCAGTTTGCACAGTGCTGCTTTATTCCACCATTCAAAATTTATGACATTCAGTCCTCCAGCTGATGTGGGCATACATATTCTGTCCCAGGAGACTAAAGCTTTCTTTGAGGGACAATAGCTTCTTGTCCATAGAAAGACTCTGCAGACTGAGTTCACTAGCTGAATTATTTTCTTTGGCATCAGGAATACCTGCCCCCAGTATGTTTGCATTTCAAATAACACACTCTTTATCAGCTGTAGTCTTCCACTATATGATAGTAGCTTTGATGTCCAGCACTTTATTCTATTTGTGATCTTCTCCACCAGTGGCATACACTGCTGCAGTGATAGCTTCCTTGAGGATAATGGTACTCCCAAGTATTTGAATGGCAAGGACTCCAGCTTGAATTGGAATTCTGAGACTACCATCTCCTTGAATCTCTGATTGACTCCAGCTACCTAGATAGAACTTTTATCTAAGTTAGCCATGAGCCCTGTCACCTTTGAGAAGTGATTGAACTTGTCCAGCAACAATTGAATTGAGATCTTGTCAGCCCTGCAACACATAATAAGATCATCTGCAAAACAGATGTGAGTAAGATTCATTTTTGCACACCTTGGGTGAAAATTGAAATCAGGGATATCCTTTAGGTTCTTCAAAGTTCTGCTCAAATATTCCATCACCAAAACAAACAAGTATGGTGACATAGGATCCCCTTGTCTCAATCCCTTCTTTGCTTGAAATCTTTTAGTAAGGCCCTCATTAATCAGTATGGAATAGTTTGCATTTGTGACACATTCCATAATCCATTTCACCATTTTTGTAGGTATCCCATATTCCAGTAGCACCATTTGTAAGAAAGCCCATTCCACAGAGTCATATGCCTTCCTTATATCTACTTTGATAATGCACCTGGGTGAACTCCCCTTCTTGCTGTATCCTTTCACCAGCTCATGTGCTAGGATAACATTATCTAGGATACTTCTCCCTTCTATGAATGCTGATTGAGCTGGTCCGACTATGAAGTCCACCACTGTTTTAAGCCTTGCAGTGAGGATTTTGGCAATGAGTTTATAAATGGTAGTACAGCATGCTATAGGCCTGAATTCTTTAACAAAAGAGGGACTAGTCACTTTTGGGACTAGAGTGATGGTTGCACTACAAACACTCTTCAATAGTTTCCCTGATTCAAAGAACTCTTTCACTGCCTCTATTACCTCTGCTCCAACTATGTTCCAGTACTTCTTGAAAAATTCCACTGGAAATCCATCAATGCCAGGTGCTTTGTCACCTGGTAATTCCTTTAACCCTTTTAGAATCTCACTTTCAGTCACATCCTTTATCATATTCAGCTGTTGTTCTCTATCCAAGCAAGGCCCATTTCTAGCTATATTTACATCTAAGCATGGTAGTTCTTGTGCCCTTGTTCCAAGCAAACTTTCAAAGAAAGATGTAAACTCTTGTTCAACTAGAATGGGGTCAGTCAGCTTTTGTCCATTCTCATTGCAAATAGTTGAAATTCTGTTCCTAGCTTGCCTTGCCTTTAGGTGCCCATGGAAAAACTTTGTATTTGAGTCTCCTGCTTCAATCCATATTGCCCTGGACTTCTGCCTGTACACTCTTTCCTGTATACCTTGCCACTTCTCCACTTGTATCATTAACTCTTTTTCCTCTAGAATCAGGTTATTGTTGAACAGATCATTGTCTATCTGTTGTTGAATTTCCTGCAGCTTGTCTCTCAGCATTCCAACTTTTTTCTCTACTGAATTATAGGTTCTGTTCATGCCCTTTGCTTTGCTTCCAAGTTTCTGCAGTTTTTGCCAAACTGAATACATAGTGCATCCAGTAACTTTTTGCTCCCACACTTCTTGTACCATTTTTTTTTAAATTCTTCCTCCTACAAAAGAACTGTTAGCAGCCTAAATGGCTTTGGGAGATGGTTCCTAGTAATCTCGGTACATAGAACTATGGGTGAATGATCTGAGACCCCATAGTTCTCATATACTGCCTCTATATAACCATAGTGTATAAACCAGTGAGAATTTCCCAATGCCCAATCAATATTACTATATATTCTATCCCCAGACTCTCTTTTATTACACCAAGACCATTGGCATCCTTTTCTGTTTAAACACCCCAGTCCAATATCATCAACACAATTTTGAAAATCAACCACTTCATTCTGGTGAACTGGATTACCATTTATCCTGTCATTAACAGATAGCATAGTGTTGAAGTCTCCAAGAATAAGCCATGCCTCCACCATAGTACTGTGAATCTGTCTAAGGTGAGTCCATATCTCTTGCCTCTCTGCTATAGTATTGCACCCATATACAAAGGTCAGCCAACATTTGAAATTTGAGTTCCTATCCTGGATCTCACAGTGCACCAATTGTGCTCCAGCCTGAACTATATTGACATCTATATGTTGAATCTTCCACATTACCATATCCTCCCATTGTGGGCATATGAATAATTTGGAAATACTTCCCATTCTATTCCAAACTTCCTTCTGACTTTTTTCTCATTCCCTTTCTTTACTTTGGTCTCAAGGCACCCTAATATTGTTATTTTATTTTTAAGCAGAAAGGCCCTGAGTTCTTTCTGCTTATAGGGCTTATTAATCCCTCTAATATTCCAAGAGTTTATAATCATGGGGGGTGGACCAAGGAATTATTTCTTCCTTTGATGCCAAGCTAGCATCCTCATTTTCCTGAATTCTTAGGGCTGTAAACCTGTTTTTGTGTAGCATAGCTGCAAGAGCTTCATCAGTCATACCCTTTCTCATTGATCTGCTCTCCTTAGAATTATGTATCTGTTTGCCTTTTGACTTTGCTATTTGAAAATTCTAGTCCTGTTGTTCTGCTTCTGTACTGGTAGTTACTGCAGCAATTGGTTCTTCTTTGCTAGTATCCTTCCTGACCACTTTTGTCTGTTCTAGTGGTTGCTGCTTCACAATCCATTTTTTTGCTACTTTTTCCCCCCTCTTATCTTCTTCTCCTAATTGCCTCCTATTGCCAGGTCCATGTTGTTTTTCCTTTTCAGCTTGGCCATTACACTTCCCTGTGTCATGGCCTATTGTGAGGCAGTCATGACAAAAGGAAGGATGCCAATCATAACTCAAAGTCTGCTCCCTTGTTTTTCCTTCAGCAACTTCTGTCAACACTGTCTCAGGGAGTGTTTGTGACACATCCATTTCAATCAGCATACGAGCATAAGATACTCTAGCTTCCTATGCAGTTAGCTTATCAGTGCAAACTGGTGTTCCTATCGAACTTGCAATTCTCCCCAGATTCTCTGCTGTCCAATACTGTATAGGTAGCCCAGGAAAATTAACCCACACTGGTACATTCTTTGTGGATTCCTTACTCATTTGGAAATCTGGTTCCCAAATTTTCAACATCATAGGCCTGTTATTAAACGTATATGGTCCATTTTGAAGGACCATATCTCTGTCATCATCAGACTCAAACTTGAAGATGAAATAGCCCTCATCATGTATTAGAACTTGTGGAGTTGAGGCAAAGTGCCACACTCCATATACAAATTTTAACATTTCTTTAAATTGAGGGGATCCACCAATAACATATCCAATTAAGCTAGTTCTCCATCTTCTATTCTGTTCTTCTACTTCTACAAGATTCAATTTAACAATCTTCTTTCCATCTTTTACAATAGGGGGATAATAGTTGAGTTTCAGACCTTGTTGTATAGACCTATTACCTTGGACCACCGCAGCTAGGGTTGGTTTCATGGGCTCTACACCTGCTGAGAATGTCAATTTCCTAGCTGCTTTTGCCATTTCCAGTTCACTTGGAGCTGGATCTGTATTTGTCTTTGTCTTCACAGCTACCTGTGGTTGGGTGTCCATCACTGGATCTGCTGCAATATTAGTAATCGGAGCTGCCTGTGTTTGTACTGCCACTGGTTCTTCCAATTCCTTCCTCTCCTGACCATGCAGAATAGTAGGAGCACTCCCCATACCTTTCATCCAATGAAACAGTTGTATCGAATCCAAGGCTTGGGGATTCCCGTTTCTGGTGTAACAAATCTTTTGTCTTCATCGTCTGCCTTACCTTCCTCATCCACGGTCGTCTGCTTTTAATATATCTATACTATATTAAAAGCAGGAAGGCCCTTAACAAAATATCGTTTGCCTTTTTTACCCTCTAAAAATAGAGTTTACATTAGACAAAAAAGTCTTTTAGTTATTTTTCTAATATTTAAGACTTTTAAACCAACTATAATCTTTAATATTAAATCTATTTCCTTATTTAATTATGTAAGAATTCTAAATATTTAAGAATTTGAAATCAACTAAACTTTTTCATATTAAACTTTTACTTATTCCAACTACGCACTTTGGCTTAAGTATTCTCATACCAAATAGTAAATTTTTACTCTTTCTTCTTGAAGGCCGTTTCCATTTGAAATGCTTGGACTAAAATAAATTAAAAGATAAATTAAAATTAAAGAATTTATTTAATAACCAATAAAAGAAAGGTAGACATTACTTTCCAATGGAAAGGAACATATTGTACTCCATTTTTTAAATATAATAATCAAGTAACATGATGTCTTATTTATTCAATCCAAATAGACGATATATTATTTTTAATTATTAATGATTATGTAAAGTCAATCAAGATATTATCACAATTTGAAGACATGCATACCGAAATTTGTTTTCAACTGTTTTCTTACTTATCTGTTAATTAAAATTAAGAAAATAATTTAAGAGGAAGAAGTTTAGCATTTGATACCAAATATTCAAATGTGATAAAATATTAGAATAATTGCGGTAATTTTTTTCTAATATCTATAACTTTCAAATCAATAAAATTTTATTTATTATGTCTCATCTTACTCAAACTATGCAGGATATTATAATATTTAAAATTTCAAAGTCAATTAAAAGTTTATCTTACTAAATTATTGTCTTTAATTTGTAACAATAAATTCGTGACGAATATCGGTATCAACATTACGATTGTGACAACGCCAATTCACGTTATAAAAGAGAACATCAATCTTCTTTTTAATTAAGTAAGATTCAATCAGTTGAACTCAAGTACCATGTCAGTAATATTACTAACAAATAATTTTAATTAATTAACTGTAATTTTATATAGTAACTCAATAAAATATCTTAAAATATGTATACAAATAAAAATAAATATTTTAAACACTATTGTATGATTTTATGTACCCATCAAAATCACCATAAAATATTAATAAATTTTTATACCTTTTGAGAATTATATTACACTACAAAATACTTCATGTTAGATAAAATAGTAATCAACGTGAATTATCTACCTTAATTTTTTTGACAATCATTATTTTCTTTCAAGAAAAAACTTAGTTAGATACAGACAGTACCCATCCAATTGAATTTTTTGGTATGGTAATTAAATCTAATAATATATCTCGTTGTTTTCCGTATTTTTCAATTTTAGTTTCACTAGAAATAAGATGAAATTCATACTATTAGGTATTTAAATTAACATAATTAATTTTTAAGAGCATAATGAATATAGTATTGTTGCACAATATTTGAATACAAGTCGAAATATTATTCAACTACTAAAGCAAATGCATAACTCATATATGTTAAAGTTATGATAAAATATTAAAATACTCTTACATGACATAATTTTTTTTATTACGTCGGGTAAATATGACAATATTCATCATTTTTAAGAGCTTGCGCTTTTTTAAAATATTTATTTTATAATTCAATCACATAGTTTAACAATATTTGTGTAATTTTAAAATTTATTTTACATTGGACAAAATAGTAATATTATTGTTTTCCTAACATATAGGATTCTAAAATCCTATAATTTTAGTTATTAAATCTTTTCTTATTTGAATTATGTAAGAATTCCTAATATTTAGGAACTTGTATGTGAATTGTACCTTATATAAATTGGTAAAAAATAGATTAACCCACAAAATCTTATATCTAATGCAAAAGCATTATAACAATGAACCACAAGAATTTCTTAAAATTTATATACAAATAATAAGTTTTAAAGCATATCGGCCACCTTGACATGGTAATATATTTATTCCGAACTTGACATGGTAATGGAATTCACCATTTTCTACTTTGAAACCGTCTTTAAGCACAATTTCACGATTTTTAAAAATTAAATTATTAAACAATTTAAACTAGATCTCTTCAATTACAGTTCACTATTTTTCTTCTATCAATATAATATATGGTTAAATTAACATATTAAGTTATGTACGAGTCAATATTGTTATATTTGTAACGACCCGATCGGTCGTTTTGCATTTTTGAATCCCGTTCCCTTAAATAAGACTTCCTGCACTTGTTTTAGCTAATTTATGACTTGCGGGGACGGGTGGTTCGGAAGTTAGAAGAGTTTTGAGCAAGAATAAGTCTAGTTGCTTCTTTAAGTTTCTTTAAAAAGGCCAAGTTTGACTTCGGTCAACATTTTGGGAAAACGGACCCGAAGTCGTGATTTGACAATTTCTGAGGGTCCGTGGGAAAATATGGGACCTGGGCGTATGCCCGGAATCAAATTCCGAGGTCCCTAGCCCGAGTAATGAATTTTTATGTGAAATTGTTAAGTTAAAGTTTTAAAGGTTTAAATAAACTAAGAAATCATTGTTTTCCTAGGTATCGGGTTCGGATTTCGATTCCGAAACTTGGTACAAGTCCGAAATATCAGTTAAAGACTTACCCATAAAATTTGGTGTCAATCCAAGTAGTTTAAGGGCGTTTTGACCGTTGGAGGAAAATTTAAGAACTTGAAGTTCAATGATTTGATTCATTTGGTTTTGGGGTTGATTCCTCGATTTAGCGTTGTTTTGAGTGTTTCGAGGGTTCTAGTAGGTCCGCCTCGTGATTTCACACTTGTCGGTATGTTCGGGCGGGGCACGGGAGCCCCGAGCGTCAAACGAGCGAGGCTCGAGTGAAGTTAGAATTGGGAAAATGACTAAAGCTTGCTGCTTCTGTCATAAGCGCATCTGCGGTTCTTGGACCGCAGATGCGGTCATTAGATCGCAGAAGCGGAGAAGGGGCAGGCCAGGGGAAACCGCAAAAGCGGCCCAGGGACCGCAGAAGCGATTCCGCCTATGCGGCCCCCAGACCGCAGAAGCGGTCGAGCCCCAAATCCCAAAAGCCGCAGAAGCGGCCAAAATTCCGCAGAAGCGGATTCCGCAGAAGCGGAAATACTTCCGCAGATGCGAAAATAACTGGGGGCAGAAGGGTTCATTTAATACGAACTCAAACTCATTTTTCACTCTACACTTAGGCGATTTGGGTTCTTCCAAGAGAGGGTTTCCACATAACTTGGTAAGGTAAGTAATTTTCCTTCATCCTTAGCTTAAATACATGTATATTAGGTAGATTAAACACCAAAAATTTAGTAAAAATCAAGGATTTGAGCTAGACCTAGGGTTTTAATAAAACTAAGAATTTATCATAAAATTTGCCATGTAATGAACTAGAAATCATATATTTGTGATCCTTAGGTGATAGAGAACAACTTCCTTCGAAAAATCTTGGAATCCGGGCACGTGGGCCCGGGGTCGGAATTTAGGAAACTTGTGTTAATTGTTAGAAAATTGCCTAAATAGTTAGAGTTCGACCTTGTAAGCCTTTATTTACTAGTTCTTACTGTTGGGTTTTGGATGTATTTAAATAATATATTAAATACTTAAAAGAGGGTGAATGGAAAATGGAGGGAAATGAAATTTTTGAGTGAAATTTTAAGTTCTCCCCCCCCCCCCCTGCAAATGGGTATTGTCCCATATTGGAAGAGGAAGAGGTTTTTTATGGGTATATAAGCAATTGCTCTTCTTCTAGCTCTTAAAGAGTTGAGAAGAAGGCAAGCCTCGCGCCGTCGTCGTCGTCGCTCGCTCGGCTCGGCTTCGGCTTCGGCTTCGGCTTCGGCTTCGGCTACGGCTACGGCTACGGCTTCGGCTTCGGATTCGGATTCGGATTCAGATTTGGTCAAATGATCGATTGATTGATTAACTTTTTTGGACCAAATTTATTTGTTAATAGTAAAATATTAACAAAAATATTATTAAATATTTGTTTTAGTAACAGAATATTAATATTAAATCCAATCCGTTTTTCTATTTTGGTAACAGAAAAGTAACTACCCTCTTCAATTTTTCCTCTTTATTTTCCCTCTTTATTATTGAGTAAATGGCCATTTATGTAATGGCATTTATGCTGTGGGCGTTTTGCATAAACAGTCATTCTGAAGAGTTGCACCTCTTCAGATTTCAGCCCAACTTTGGCTATAAATACAACACTATTCTGCTCAGAATTTCACTATGATTTTTTGAGTTTTCTCTCCCTCTTCTGCATACTTTTAGCATCAAACAAAGTAAAAAGTAAGTGTGGTTTGCTACTGAACTTTGTGTTCGCTGAAACACTGGGGTTTGAAGTACCACTACACCAGTGTGTAATTTCGTTCTATCCTGGGAGGAAATAATCCATAACCTTGGGTACTAGGAGGGGATTAAATTCCTTAAGGAAACACTGTGAATTCAGTGGGCTCGAATTGGTTTTATGTCATTTCTGTTTATGTTCATTTCTGTTTATATTCATTTATATTTCCAGAATTATTTTACAAATACAGTCTAATAACACTTACTTCGTTTGATTAGTTTGGGATTGTTCGGCTTCGAATTAAGGACTTGGGCTCGTTCTTGGACATTGGAAGTGCACTTTGGAGCGAGGTGAGTCTCCTTTATAACCTTGTAAGAGGGAATTGTCCCCATAGGATTATAAATGAGTAATTGTTGTTAAATGCGGGGGGCCCGTACGTACTAGGTGACGAGAGTCCGTGCGTAGCTACTATAATGATAATTGTTCGGGTAGTTAGGACCCACGTCATGTCTAATTGGGAAATATTTCTTGTTTTAAATTGCCAATATGATCATTTATGATTTGCTAGAGACTTGAGGAAATGAAAAGTGAACTTATGAGTTTGTTGAGTCTTGGTAGGAATTCCCTTGTATGTAATTGAGCCTTATGTGCTTTCCTGATATTTTCTTGATGATTATGGACCGGGCCGATCGCCTCAGTGAGAATAGATGCATCTATGGTTCGTGCCGCTCGACCCTCGGCAGTGCACAATTTATTTTCTGTTGGAGCGGGCCGTCGACCTCGGCATGATTGTGCATGACTTATATGCGTACGTTTAGATATGACATGATCACTTGTTTAATATGAAAAAAAAAAGGGAAAACTGGTAGTTTAGTTATGTCAAGAACATGAATATGACTCTTCTCTTAAACTTGTGTTATTGGAAATTCTTCATGCGTATATCTCACTTTATTATTATATTATCTTGACCTTAGTAAGTATCAAGTCGACCTCTCGTCTCTACTTCTTCGAGATTAGATGGGATACTTACTGAGTACATGTGGTTTATGCACTCATACTACGCTTCTGTACTTAAATGTACAGGATTTGACGCAGGTGGATCTGGACATCATCCTGGTGCGCATCAGTGAGCACGCTTGGGGACTTCTACGGTGAGCTGCTTCTCTTTCATGTCGATCCGCAGCCGAAGAAGTCCTTTCTTGTACTTTCTGTTTCTGTCTATCCTGATTCAGACAGTAGGATAGTGTATTATTCTTTTGTGTATATTCTACTAGTCGCCCGTAGCTTGTGACACCAGGTTCTGGCACACACAATAGTAGACATTTATTTTGGGGTTGTATCGCTATTTTAGCACTTTATGATCTTTACTTGTCTTATCTTTAAATTCGAAAATCTAGTATAATTGCCTTTGACTAAAGTAAAATGAGAACTTAATCACATTCCGCATCGGCTGGCCTGAAAATGGTGTTAGGCGCCATCATGACCTATTACGAAAAATGGATCGTGACAATATTTATCTAACATTGTCTTCTAGAATGAACTTAAGAATATACAATTTTCCAAAAAAAAAAAAATCTTAAATGTTTAATGATTATATTTTCTTGCTTAAACTTTAAAAGAAGCATGATAACTTGTGAAATTGAAGTAATTACATTATAACTGGAATCAATTTTAAGTTATACATTTACGAAGATGATTGAACACTTATAGAATAGATTTTTTTCTTCTTATTGAATAACTAAATAGGATAAATAATTATCATTTAAGGAACTTAATTATACTTTTTATTTTATAACTAAATTACAAGTTTTAGTGTAATTTTTTTATATTCTTGTAAAAATAAATTTTATTTGAACAGTGTAGAAAGTTTTAGCATTCACAATACTTTAAATAATTAAATTTTAGTTACCTTATATAATTATTTTCATATTTGAACGACATATAATTGTAATTCCTTTCATGTTACAATTAAATATCGAAAACTTGGGATGAGCTAATATTAAACAACAAAAAATAAATTAGTTCTTTTAATGTCAAGGCCAAATAGTTAAGTCAAAAAACCCAATTCAATTATTTGTTAAATTCATTGTATAATATAAATTATTTTTCAAGTTGACAAAACTCTTAGGATGCCTAAATTTATTTGCATAAGAATAGTATCTGGGATGAAAAAAATAAAAATACCATAGAAAAATTAACATGGAAAATTTTATAGATAAGCCTTTTCAACTAAAACTACATACTATATTTTAATGAGTATAAAATAATTTTTATTTTATAATACAAACATACTATATTTATTAGTAAAACATAATTTTCTAAAAGATCCTATATTCATGTGACGACCCAAAGGATCATCACCGTATTTCCCCACTCACTTTGTACTTCCGAGGCTGTGAAAGCCTCACTTGGGGGTTGCCTTGATTTGTGTGCGCAGTCCGGGCACTAGCCGGAAAGTTAAAATATGAACTTGTGAGGAAGATAATAAATTTTTGATGTTCTAATTGATTAAGTTTGACTTCGGTCAACGTTTTGGACAAACGGACCCGGACTCATGATTCGACAGTTCCGGAGGGTCCGTAGGAAATTTTGGGACTTGGGTGTGTGCCCGGAATCAAATTCCGAGGTCCCAAGTCCGAGAAACGAATTGTTATGTGAAATTTTTTTCTGAAAATAATTAAAGAATTGGAAAGTGTTATTTGTTTAGAAGGCTGTGCTGTTGGGCTCGTATTTTGGTTCCGACACCCGGCACAAGTCTTAAATATGAGTTAAGCAATTGCTGTGAAGTTTGGTTAGATTTGGACATCATTTGACGTGTTTTGAGCTAGAAACAGTAAAATTTGATGTTTCATGGAAATTGGAAGGAAATCATGGGTCTTGAGGCCTAATTCGACGTTGTTTTGGCGATTTGATCGCACGGATGAGTCCGTAGGATGTTTTTAGAGTTATGTGTATGTTTGGTTTGGAGCCCCGAGGGCTCGGTTGAATTTTGAGTGGGTCCCGGGAGGTCTTAGACTTAAAAGTATCAGAAATTGCAGGTCCAGGCGTTGCAGGCCCCCAGCGCGGCCGCGGTCATTTCCGCGCGTCCGCTGGAAGCCACGCACGTCGCGGTGCATCTCTGCGTGGTCATAGAGGCCAGTTGAATACCAGCGCGCGCCCGCGTGCCATATCAGCGCGGTCCGCGCCGGAAAGATTCAGAGAAGGTCTTGGCATTCAACCAGCGCGGCCCCCAAATCAGTGCGGTCCGCGCTGGTAGGTTCAGAGAGTAGTTTTTCTCCCTTCCTCGGCGCGGCCGTGGGCATTTTTGTGCGGCGCGCCGGGTCTTCAGTAAAGTATATAAAGACGGGATTTTCAATCACTTTCACTTTTTCAAAACCCAAAACATAAGAGGCGATTTTCCAAACGATTCCTCTTCTTCAAAACGATTGGTAAGTGATTTCTAACTTATTTTCTTTACTCCTTAACATCTTTAAACATAATTTCAACTTCAAAACAAAGATTTTAATGGGGGAATTTGGGAATTTAGGGTAGAACTAGGGTTCCTAAATTTGGGGGTTTTGGACCTCAATTTGAGGTCCGATTCCAAAATAACTCACATATCTGAGTTCATGGGGGAATGGGTAATCGGGTTTTGGTTCGAACCTCGGGTTTTGACCACGTGGCCCGGGGACATTTTGGAAATTTTTGAGTAAAACTTTGGGAAATTCATTTTCATGCATTCAAATTGATTCGATTAGCAGTTGTTGATACATTCAAGTAATTTGTGACTAGATTTGAGCGGTTTGGTGGTGAATTCGAAGGGTAAAGCGATACTAGAGGCTTGAGTTGAGTTTGGAGCATTCGAGGTAAGTGTTTGATCTAACTTTGGCTTGAGGGAATAGGATTAGAGTATTATTTGCTAATTGCTAAATGTTGAGTACGGTGTATAGGCATGGTGACGAGTATCTATACACTGGTGTCTAGCCTGACCGTGGGTCTTTATTTGCGCTTAATTGGGATTCTGTAGTGACTCTTCCTTGTTAATTGATGGTTTCTATATGATATGAAGAGAATGAGAAGAAAATATGATGTGTAAACTCTTTGAAGCGCTGGCTCGATTTTCGACTTGATTAAAAAGTAGGAAATGAACGTAAAAGAAAGAGATGTGATTATTCCCTTGCCGGGACATATAAGTTATTGTTGTTGCTCCCTTGTCGGGATTTAACTGCTTAGTCGTATTCTCCCTTGCCGGGAAACCACTTATATATTATAAAATGGGATCGTATGGCACACCGACCACTTATATATTATGAAATGGGATCGTGTGGCACACCGACCACTTATATATTATGAAATGGGATCGTGTGGCACGCCGACCACTTATATATTATGAAATGGGATCGTGTGGCACGCCGACCACTTATATATTATGAAATGGGATCGTGTGGCACGCCGACCACTTATATATTATGAAATGGGATCGTGTGGCACGCCGACCACTTATATATTATGAAATGGGATCGTGTGGCACGCCGACCACCTAGTTATATATTATGAAATGGGATCGTGTGGCACGCCGACCACTTATATAGATTATGAGATCTGATATAGTTTCGTGTTTACTTCTCATAAGTTATTTTCATCTGTATTTCCCCTAAGCATGTCCCCTCCCGCCTTAATTGGTATTTTCTGCTGTTATTTCGTTGCACTTGTATATACATATATATCTGCACAGGTTGTTTTTGGTAGGTCCTGTCTAGCCTCGTCACTACTTCGCCGGGGTTAGGCCAGGCACTTACCAGCACATGGGGTCGGTTGTGCTGATGCTACACTCTGTGCATCTTTTTGCACAGATCCAGGAGCAGCTTTGGGCCTCAGCAGTAGGATTTGATCGGGAGCTGACTTCAGTCCAGGGACTTTCGAGGTAGCCTAGCTGACGTCCGCAGGCCGGAGTCCCTTCCATGTTATTAGTTTGTTTTCCTTGTACCGAGACAAACATTGATGTACTTCTATTCTGACTTGTTTTTAGCACTCTTTAGTAGTTCGTGAGTTAGTGACACCGGACCTGGGTAGAGTTGTATTTAAACTTCCGCATTTGGTTTTCAGTTATCTATGTTTTTAAGACTTTCGCTTTTATTTTAAATGGCTCGTTTTATTTATATCGTTGTGATGTTATCAGAAAATGTTTTAATACTTGGCTTGCCTAGCTCCGACAGTAGGCGCCATCACGACTCTCGGGGGTGGAAAATTCCGGATCGTGACAATTCACTGACTTGGGTACACGCGCAAAGCGCGTACTATAAGACTAGTACATTAAAATACTTCACATGGTATTGAGTACAATCTTACGTATAACTAAAAACAATATTTTAAAAGTTTTCTTACGAATTATACAGAGTCAATTCTTAAAATAAAATAAAAAACGACATTTATTAGAATGAATAAATAACCAACAAGTTTATAATTAATCTAGGAGCATACTCCCATAGATAGGATTAACATAATTTCTACACTCTCTTACAGAGTAATGAGCAACTAGATTTGCTTGCCTCCTAACCAAGAAAAATATTAGGATTTCTCCTTAACAAGAAGCGACAATCCTCTAAAAGCACTACAAACTTTGTAAAAAATTCATTAGAGGAGTTGCACGAAAGCACAATTTCTGGGCATCACATTTAACTATACCCGAGCCATTAAAATGTTGATTTAACCAGAAGAGAGTAAAATATAAATCCATAATTCTAGCATGCTTAGAAACTGACATGTTGAATCAACATGTCATGTTGAATCATGCACACCAGCCCGCTCCACTACAATTAGGGGCGGCAAACGGGCGGGTTGGGCCGGATATGAATTGGCCAAAATGGGTAATGCAAAAATGGATAAATTATCTGACCCAATTCATATTTGATACGGATAAAAAAATTGGTTAACCCGCGGATAATATGGATATTCATATTATCCATGACTTCTTGAATATAATCAATTTTGGAAGAATCCTAGTCTCCCAAACTTGAGTAACCCCCAATTTTAGGCTTTATAAATGTCAAAGTTAAATCCATTGGTTATTCATTTTCTAAGTGGATAATATGGTTCTTATCCAGATTTGATCCGTTTTTAGAAATTCATTATCCAATCCATTTTTTAATGGATAATATGGATGGATAACTGTTTTCCTTTAACCATTTTAGAACTACAGTCTGCACCCTTAAGTAAGAAAGACAAATGCATGTATATTGCATTTCTAGATCTCGTGTGGAGGGTTAGACCAAGAAAGGGCCACAGCCCGAGTGTAAGCACCCATTAGACCTCCCAATTGCTTTTCGGGAAATCTACGTGGTTTACCCATTAAAAATACCATTTAACTTCGTATACTTTTAAATTATTTATTTTACTTTGTATATCTACTTTATAAAACATTATTTACTTCTTAAATTTTTAATATCATTATATGCCATTAAAAATATCCCACCTTTTAAGGGATTAGTAAATATATCCCACCTTTTAAGGGATTAGTAAAATACCGTATCTTTAAACACCCACATCTGTTCTTTCACGCTTTTCATCTTCCGTATTCCTTCTTTCAAGCTTTTCATCTTCCGTATTCAAGTGAAGCCATTATAGCTCAATCATGGTATATACAGGATAAAAACATTCCTTCGAATTGAATGAATATTTCTTTTTCAGAATCTCTTACACTTTTTGTCTACCAAGTGATGAAATAAAAATTATTGCATAAAGCTTATAGTAGAGTTTTGTCTAAAACCTTATATTTTTCACATATTCCAAATTATAATATTGTGATATGTTAGGTTTCAATATTGTATTCCAAACAATTCTTTTGTACTTGACTATGCATCATTTAGTATGACTCTATTGAATATTGTATTCCAATTTAGCATATTGTGTTCCAATTAAGAATATTGTATTCTAAATTAGAATATCGTACTATGTTATTATAACTCTATTGAATATTGTAATCCAATTTAGCATATTATGTTCCAATTAAGAATATTGTATTCTAAATTAGAATATCGTACTATGTTATTATAACTCTATTGAATATTGTAATCCAATTTAGCATATTGTGTTCCAATTAAGAATATTGTATTCTAAATTAGAATATTGTACTATTTTGTTATGGTACTTTTACACATCAATGGATGTAGCTGCTAATTTTCTTCGAATTTGTAACGACGCTATACTTCTGCTATGACGATATTGCAAATACAATAGTACATATTTGGAAGGATATAAAAGAAAATGCAAACCATTTATTATAAAATTCAATATCAGTACCCTTTTGAGTAAACCTAACAAAACAACGACAAAGTTATCATATCTCTAATAAAATGACAAATTTAATCTCTTCTAGGAACATTTATGTTGAATCATGATTGGTATATCTTCCATTGCAACTGATGAAGTTTTATTGAATTACATAAAACTTGTATGCTGAAAAAAAGAAATATGGTGGAGAAGAGGAATAGGGTTTTATTAGGAGAGAGGTGAATTTTAAAATTCTATACATACACGTTTCAGCAGTCATGGCTACATTTAAGGGATATTATCACCTAAAATATTGGTAGTCACGAATCTTGGGTATCACTAATTGGGTATATGAAGTAATTAGTTAGGGATATACTATGTAAATTCCAAACTGAGACATATAAAGAAAAGATATACTATATGTGGGTATACCGTGTTTTTTTCCCAAAAGAAAACCAAGGGGAAAAGGAAGTCTGATTAAAAAAAAGTCATTTGCTGGCATTCTCTTTAATTTGTCCATTCTCTTGCATTCTATTTTTCTAGTTCTACGCGTTGCCGTCTAACTCAGTAAGCTATGGTCCCAATTTACTCATGTCCTTCCTTTTTTTCTTTTTTTTTTCTACTAGGAGTAATAAGTTTTCTTAAAAAGATTGTTTCAAGAATTACCAAGAGGGGAATGAAAGATTTACAAATAAAATTAGCAGCATAATATTGTCAGTGTTTCTAATAAATAAATGTATTACTTGACAATATATAATTGTCCTCAACCTTCTGTCACCATAAAAAGTTGAGAGCATGTTCAGCAGCACAAGTTTAGGATAAGCAATAACTAGCAACTAGTTCCTCTTCCTGGCTTTATATATGTAATGTATCCACCAAACTGTATTACTTGTTGCTTACAACGAGACTTTGTGTATTGAAGTGTAATACTAAATAAGATTAGAAAATTCAACTGCACCCACTCGAAGGTCTTGAAAGAACAAAAACTCGTGAATTGAATTTCAAAGAGTTGTCAACACTCATGGGTCAAGCGTGCAAATTTGAGCGTGTAGATCCACGAGTTACCACAATTGACCATACAAACAAGAAACAAATAAAAAAAATTTAAACTTTTTAATCTAAAATAAGTCATAAATATTTATGGCTATAACAATCACTGTAACACACTTCTTTTACAACACTTATGCATACTCAAACATAGGCGCACACGTAGGGATCACTACCAGAATTCCGGAAAATAGCGACCAGCAAAAGCGACCAACGTTGGTCGCTTATTGGCCAAAAAGCGACCAAAAAGCGACCAACCATGCCTGGTCGATATTAAGCTGGTCCCTTTACCTTAGGGATCAAAGTTGGTCGCTAAATAGCGACCAACGTTGGTCTCCCAGGTAAAAGGACCAAATTTTCCGGGCAAAGCATATAGCGACCAACTTTGGTCGCTCAAATATTTTAATATTATATATTTGGCGACCAAAGTTGGTCTCCAGATGTAAATAACGTTTTATTTTTATTTATTTTTAATCATATTAAGTGACCAACTTTGGTCGCTATATTAATAAATATCCTGAATCCGAAGAATATATCACCAATATCCCACTAAGCTTGTACGGATCAGACTTGGAAGAAAGTTAAGAACAAAACTTCCTATAATCTCTGTCATCATAGAGTCTTATGATCCCCGTTTTATGGGAACTGCCATGACCAACGGAAAACATTCCATCACCATCAACCTTGTCACTCCCAATTAAACTCCTTTTCCTCTTGGAAATTGAAGCATAAAATTCCTCTATTACCTCTTCTTTTATCTACTTAGGAAATGTTAAACTCCTACCTACACCATAACTATTTGAAACACATGTTCTTGCCTTCTCATCATCGTTGTCGCTAATGAGAAGAACAATTAAAGGCACACTCTGCCAGGTACTGTGTCTTAGTTATTCTTGGTGGAAGTTCCATTGCATGTCTAATATTACCATCAACCCCTTCTACAAAATCCTCCCGCAATCTAAAATTCCAATACATAAACCAAAATTTTAATTCATATCTAAAGGTTCAACTCATATCCAAAAAAAATTCAATTTATAATCTAAAATTCCAATTCATAAACAAAAATTTCAATTCATATCCTAAAGGTTCAAGTCATATCCTAAAGGTTCTAGTCATATCCTAAAATTTCAAGTCATATCCTAAAAGTTCATATCCTAAAGGTTCAACTCATATCCACAAAAGTGCATAGTACAGCGTAACTATATATATTACATATATATAAGCCATATTCGATATAATATTACCTAATACGCTTATACTTAGTGCATAGCATGTTAGAGTATATTTTAGTCTATTCATCCCTTGTGTTAGAAAAGTGTTAACGGCTTACATTTATATTATTTAGATAGTAAATACAAAAGTGATTTTTAATTTTGACCATTATTGACCTGAAAAGAGACCAACTTTGGTCGCTAATTATACTTAAATTTAAATTAGCGACCAAAGCTGGTCGCTAAATTTAAATCAGATTTATTTATATTTTATATAATATTTAAAATAATAATATAATTGTTAAACGGGTCCCATATTAGCGATCAAAGTTGGTCTCTATTTTATAAGCGACCAACTTTGGTTGCTAACTTTGAATTATATTTATTTATATTTTATAATTTTTTTAAATAATAATATAATTATTAAAATTTTATAACAGGGTCCCATATTAGCGACCAAAGTTGGTCTCTATCTACTTACCCTTTAATTAGCGACCAACTTTGGTCGCTCATTTTAAATTATATTTATTTATATTTTATAATTTTTTAAATAATATTATAATTATTGAAATTTAATAAGTGGGTCCCCCAATAGCGACCAACGTTGGTCGCTAATCTCAGTATTTCTTTGACCAAGCAAGTCTGACCAGTCCGGTCAACATTTTGACGAAATTATTAACCAAATAGCGACCAACTTTGGTCGCTAATTTATTTAAAATAATTATTTTATTATTTTCTCCAATTTAGAGACCAACGTTAGTCGCTTTTCTTGACAGACCAACTTTGGTCGCTAAAGTTTGGTCGCTTTTTTCCGGAATTCTAGTAGTGGATGCACAATGTGACGATCCGACCAATCGTCTCATGAGTTACCGCCCCGTTTCCCCCATTTCTGCTTCTTTATGCTTCGTTATCCGTGTTTTTATGTGGTCGAGTTGATTGGTTTGAGTTCGGAGTGAATTTGATAAGAAATGAGACACTTAGTCTCTTTTAAGAAGACTTAAGTTGGAAAAGTCAACCGGATGTTGACTTATGAGTTAGAGGGCTCGGATGTGAGTTCCGATGGTTCAGTTAGTTTCGGGAGGTGATTTGTGACTTAGGAGTGTGATCGGAAGTGGTTTTGGAGGTCCAGTGTAGAACTAGGCTTGAATTCGCGAAGTTAGTACTTTTGGCGAATTCCGGTTGATAGGTGAGATTTTGATCCGGGGGTCGGAATGGAATTTCGAGAGTTGATGTAGCTTCGTTATGTGATTTGGGATGTGTGTGTAAAATTTCAGGTCATTCGGAGGTGGTTTGGTTGGGTTTTTGATCAAAAGCGTGTTACAGAAGTTTTTAGAAAACTTAGGCTTGAATTCGATGTGAATTGATGGATTTGGTGTTGTTTGAGGTGTTTTGATGATTGGAACAAGTTTGAATGAGGTTTTAGGGTGTGTTGGCACTTTTGGTTGAGGTCCCGGGGGCCTCGGGGTGATATCGGATGGCTAACGGGAAGTTTTGAGACTTTGAAGATTGCAGAAAATTGCAGCAGCAGTTGCAGACAATTTTGGTCTTCATGATTGCGTGAGGTCCCTTGCGATCGCGTAGAAGGATTTTGGAAGGCAGGTGTTTTACTCTTCGCGTTCGCGGTTGAGGGTCCGCGTTCGCGGAAGGTCTTGGTCTGGTGCTTCACGTTCGCAGAGCTCCTGTCGCGTTCGCATAGAGAAGTTTTGGAAACTTGGTATTTTGCCCTTCGCGATCGCGAGGCCTTGGCCGCGATCGCGATGAAGGAATTACATGACTGGGCAGTGAGCTTTTTAAACATTTCATCTGCGAGTTTTAGCCATTTTTCCACCATAGCTGAGTATTTTGAGAGCTCTTTGAGGGAAATTGAAGAGGGATTCAAGGAGAAGTGATTGGAGGTAAGTTTTATGAACCAAAAACATGATTCTATTGTGAAATTAACCTAGAAATTCATGGAAACTAAGCAAAAATGGAAGAACTAGGGCTTGAGATTTTGGAATTTGAATTTGGAATTTGAGGGGTCATTTGGACTCCATTTTGGTGTTCTTTATATGCATAGACTCGTGGAGTGATAAGGAACCCGTTGATGTGAAAATTTCTGAGTTTCGATAAGTGGACCCGGGGCTCGGGTTTTGCTAATTTCGGGATTTTTGATATTTTTCGATTGTTTTCGCTTGGGCTTTGTCCCCTTAGCATATTGTGACGTATTCGTTCTGATTTTGGTTAGATTCGACGCACGCGGAGGCCGATTCGAGAGGCAAAGGCGTTGCGAGCTAGAGATTTAGCCGGTTCGAGGTGAGTAATGATGTTAAATGATGTCCTCAGGGTTTGAAACCCCGGATTGCACATCGTAGTGCTATATTGAGGTGACTTGCACGCCGGATAGCGAGCGTGGGGTAGAGCACCGTTGGGGATTGTGACCTGGTCTGTCCCGATTGATGAATTTACCGCGTATTTGACTAAAACTTGTTTGCTATCATCATGACTTGCTGATTGCCATATTTGGGCTTCGTGCCAACTATTTGAACCCTCCGGGGATTTTTATCACTATTTCCTCACTGTGTTGACTTGTTACTTGAACTCAGTCCTGTTGATATCTACCGTTTTACAAACTCAGCCACTTTTACTCGGATTTGAAACTTAAATGATATTTCTAAATGATGTTTTGGGCTGAGAACTACTGTTTTACTACTGCCCGAGGGGCTTGTGATGATTTTAGGACTGAGTGAGGCCGAGGGCCATATGTGAGGATATGCTGAGTGATATGAGGCCGAGGGCCGAGATACTTTTATATGCCACGAGGTGGCTTGAGTGATGTGAGGCCGAGTGCCGAGAGATGATACCACGAGGTGGCTTGATATAGCGCTTGGGCCGTAAGGGGCCCCTCCGGAGTCTGCACACCCACAGTGAGCACGGGTACCCATTTGATCTGAGAGTAGCCTGAGGGGCTGATACTGTACTGAGAGTGAGCCCGCGGGGCTGATGCTGTTCTGAGTGATGGATACTGTGCCCGAGGGGCAAATTTCTACTTGTTATTTACCTGCTAAATTACCTATTTTACTTGTTTTAAATGGATTTCATTGGGGTTCTTCACTGATTTACTACTTTAAGTGATTTTACTGCTTGATATAGAATTGCTTTGTGCCTTTACGTACTTTCATACTTTCAGCCATTATTTATAATTATTACTCACTGGGTCGGAGTACTCACATTACTCCCTGCACCGTGTGTGCAGATTCAGGCATCGCAGAGTCCGCTCCTGAGTGCTGATCCTCCCAGTCCAGACAGTGATTTTGAGACTACGAGGTAGCTATTGGCGTCCGCAGCCCCCGTGCCTCCCTTATCTTATCATTTTCATGTTCTTAGAACTATTGTATCGGATTTAGTGTTCAGTAGACTGGAATCATACTTATTAGTGCTCATGACTTGTGACACCCCGATTTGGGCTGTGTTGGGATGGTTTCTCATATTGTTATCGTTATTTCCGCAAATTATGACTATTATATCATGTTTAACAACTGTTTATGGTATTTAACTATTTAAATGAGGTGTTCTGTTCGGTCTGGCTGGCCTTATCTTCACGAAAGGCGCCATCATGACCGGGTTTAGGAATTTGGGTTGTGACACATAAATTCTCACATTGGGTTGAAGATGGAAAGAAGAGGAAAATTCAAACGAGTATAATAGCATAAGTTGTCCTTGTATTGGTTTAAATTTGGCGACTTGATAATGGTAGGTAAACAAGATCGAGGACGGGGTCGACCACATCATAATAGCAAGAACTCATCTTCGAGATGACTATTGTCGGGGACGAGCAACTGAAGTAAAGAGATAACGGTAGGATAAGATTAGAAATGGACACATGGAATATTCTTTGGATATGCTTTATTTTGTACTTTTTTAGAGTTTCTTGAAAATATTCCTTATAAATAGAAAGAGATAGAGAATAGTAGGGGGATCTTCAATTTTTCATGATAAGAACACTTTGTAAAGAGTTGACAAAGAAGAATATACAACTATTGTCTTGTTCATCGACAATTTGACTCAACATATATTATTCAATTTCTCGTCCTCAGATCCGAGAATTCCTTATCCAACTTCATCGCCCATCCTTCCACGTCGTTGTCAAGTGGAAGAATCACCCAAGTCACACAATATTTAGGTGATAAATTCTCTCTTATTACATTTATTGTCATTATCTACATTTATTGTATGTTCTCATTATTAAAGCATACATTGATAATCATTGAGTTCATATTTGATATTCACCATACTTAAACCCTGCCCGAACGGTTGATAACCTTCAAAATTAGATCTAAAATTTATTATATTTAACTAAGATTCATCCTCTGCTTCATCATTAATTAGTTTAACAAAGAGCTCAACACTTTTTGGTCAAACAATTTTGCGCCGTCTATGGGGAGCTTTTTAGTTAAAATTTTAATTTCTTCTAGATCAAAAAAGGGGGGGGGGGGGGGGGTCAACCGATCTTTTCCTCGTTTGCACGAACTAACAAATGGCAGGAAAAGGAGATGAAAGGCAGAAAGCAATAGTGGATGTCACTACCAACATCGTGAACACCATCAACGAGGACGATAGAGAAGATGATGAAAATGTGACGCCTAGTGCTACACCCAGGCAAAGTGATTCAGCTCCCCCTCATGGGAGCGTGACCGCTTCACGCGAAAGGGGAGCTTCCACATCCATAGCTGAGGAATCACCACCAGCAGTGAAAAAGTTACCGGAGGAGTGGCTGACAAGTACCCTAAATAACATACTCGGCAAACCTGTTCAAAGGGCGAATAGAAATTCCGCGCCAGCAGATATCACAGCGGCTACTGGCGGACAACCCGCTTCCCCAACAGGTAACACTTACACCGCTGTTGATGCATGTAATAATGCATTGATAGCCATTTAAAGAAAATGGAAGAAATGGAAAACCAAAAAAAGCACTCCGCAATCAGATGAGAGAACATCAAGAAAGGGTCGATAAGATCCGGGGCGCCCCAAAACTGCTAGCAAAATGGGATGTTAGCCGATTCGTCAAACAACCGTATAGCGAGGAGGCAGCCCCACATGCCATACCCAAGACCTTCAAAATGCCACCATATTTGAAAATATACGATGGCACCACAGACCCCGAAGATCACATCATTCATTACGTCACAGCGGTAAAAGGCAACGACCTTTCAAAGGAGCAGGTGCCATCAGTATAACTGAAAAAGTTCGGGGAGACCCTAACGGGGGGAGCCCTAACCTGGTACTCACAATTATCAGCACGATCAATAAACATGTTCTAAGAAATGGCCGACAAGTTCGTCACCGCCCGCACAGGGGCTAAGAAGGCGGAGGCCAGGGTGAACGATATATTCGCCGTTAGGAAATCGCCTGGCGAGGGACTCAGGGACTTCCTCGCTCGGTTTAACAGGGTAAGAATGAGATTACCGAACGTATCGGAAGGGATGACGGTAGCAGCTTTCCAAAATGGGTTGAACAGGAATGGGTCGAGAGCCACCAAAAAATTATTAAGCAGGATCACGAAATACCCTCCCACCACTTGGGAAGAAATTCACAATGCCTACTGCCCCGAGGTGAGAGCAGAGGAGGAGGGCGTTAACAGTCCGACCCAACGATTAACGTCGGTCCAAACGGATCCGAGGAAAGACCATCGCAATGACAGTCGAAGAGATCAGTCAGGCCCACGCCTCAACCGAGAAAGACATCAACCCTATGTCAGAGTAGCCATTCCACCATCTCCTTGCCATACGGAAGGGCCGTCCGGGCTACAAATAGGGACTCAGCAAAACGAAAAAGGTATGCCTCCACTCTTATATGCTCATAATTTTTGTGTTTCCCTTCAGAAATAGTGTACACACTAGAGAAATTTGGCACAAAGGTGAGGTGGCCACAAAACATGAAGTCCGACCCAAGTACTGAAAGTCGAACGTCCTATGTGAATTTCACCAGGAACGGGGTCACAAAACCGAGGACTCATAGCCCTACGGCAAGAAGTAGTGAACATGCTGAACCAAGGGCACCTAAGGGAGATAATGAGCGACCGAGGATGAGCCAACTTCGGCCGTGGACGAGAACAACACCAAGCCCCTCCAAAACCACCCTCCCCCGCCCGTACCATCCAAATGATCATCAACGGAGGCGATGAAGCAGCAATCAACCACGTGAAGTTTACCACCACACATAAACTGAAGCGGTCGGTCACCCATGAACGGTATGATGACCTCGAAGACAGTATCATCTTCGATAAGTCAGATACCCACAGTTTGACTTTCCCTCTCTTCGACGCTCTTGTCATTACTTTACGTATTTCGGATACTGATGTAAAAAGAATAATGGTAGACGACGGAACCAGCACGTGTATTACCCACCCTCGAGTTCTCACGCAAATGAGACTCGAGGACAAGACAGTGCCACGTTGCATAACACTAACAGGTTTTAACAATACAGTTGAGCGAACCTCAGGGGAGATAACGCTACCCGTCCTGGCCGGGGGCGTCACCCTAGAAACGATGTTCCATGTCATGAACCAGGACACAACTTATAACGCCACATAGGGCGACCATGGATACACGCCATGAGGGCCATTCCGTCCAGCCTATAACAAGTAATCAAGTTCCCTACTCCTTGGGGGATATTCAGCATCCGAGGCGAACAACGCACAACCCAAGAATGCTATCACATCGCTCAGGATTGTACATACACTCAACAGTTAAATGGAACAAACTCAGAAGCATAGCAATTACCAAAGTCGTCGGCCGAACTCGATGCACCAAAAGACATCATCAGGGACACCGACATCGTGGAAGCCACAGGGTCAACGGTAGAAGACCTCGATCCCGTCCAACTAGACAAAAGCGACAACATCAAAAAGGCTTATATCGGCCATAAACTCTCCGACCCAGGTAATTTTCGTAAACTTTTAATTGACAACACCGATTTGTTCGCTTTCTCCCATGCAGTGATGCAGATATGCCAGGTATCCCAAAAGATGTTGTACACACAATTTAAACGTCGACCCATTCTACCCTCCAGTATGACAAGTAAGACGAAAATTCAACGCCACTATCAACAAGGCCGTCAGCGATGAAGTGGATAAGCTACTCACCAAGGGTTCCATCCGAGAATCAAAATACCCCAATGGGTCGCCAATGTAGTTATGGTGAAAAAGAAAAACGGGAAGTGGCGGATGTGCGTGGATTTCACGAACCTAAACAAGGCCTGCCCGAAAGACTCCTTTCCGTTGCCTCATATCGATCAGCTCATCGACGCAACATCAGGGCACGAGCTGTTGAGTTTCTTGGATGCCTACTAAGGTTACAACAAAATCCTCATAGAAGAGGAGGACCAGGAAAAGACCACTTTCATCACCCATCATGGAACGCAGTGTTACAGAGTCATACCATTTGGATTAAAGAACGCAGGGGCGACTTACCAAAGGTTGGTCACCAAGATGTTCAAGGATCAACTCGGCAAAACAATGAAAGTCTACATCGACGACATGTTGGTCAAATCAAAAAAGAAGGAAGATCACATCGACCACCTGAAAGAGGCATTCGGTATACTAAGGCAGTGCGGCATGAAACTGAACCCCGAAAAATGTGCCTTTGGTGTAACCTCAGGAAAGTTCCTCGGCTTCTTGGTATCGCAAAGAGGCATCGAGGTCAACCCCGACCAAATCAAAGACATTGAGGGAATACCTAAAGTATTAACCAGCAAGAAACAAGTGCAAAAGTTAACGGGCCGTATAGCCGCCCTGTCAAGGTTCATCTCACGATCCTCTGACAGGTGCCACAAGTTCTTCAACGTGCTCAAAAAGGACAACCGGCTCCAATGGAATTCAAAATGCATCGAGGCCTTAAGAGAACTAAAGGCATACTTGTCCTCGCCCCTACTACTCGCCAAAGCAGAACCTAGCGAACGTCTCCTGGTATACTTGGCCGTATCAGAGGTCGTGGTAAGCGCGGTGTTGGTCCGGTAAAATAAAGATACACAATCTCCAATCTATTACATTAGCAAAACCCTGGTCGATGCCGAAACGAGGTACCCTCACCTCAAAAAATTGGCCTTATCATTGGTTATAGTTTCACAAAATCTTAGACCCTATTTTCAATGCCACCCCATATCGGTGGTGACGACCTTCCACCTACGAAGCATCCTACATAAACCCAAGCTGTCGGGGAGATTGGCTAAGTGGGCCATAGAATTGAGCGAGCACGATATAACATATCAGCCACGAACAACGATAAATTCGCAGGTGCTTGCCGACTTCGTCGCCGATTTTAGTACCAAAATAATGCTCGAGGTCGAGCAGGAAACTTCTCGTACCTCCCCCGGGCTACCCGCCATATGGATCTTATACACCAATGGCGCATCTAACGCGTCAGTATCTGGACTGGGACTCGTACTCGAGGTCCCGACGGGCGAAGTTATCCGCCAATCCACGCGGTGCCCCGATATGAATAACAATGAGGCCGAGTATGAGGCAGTAATTGCAGGACTTAAGCTAGCTCTCAAATATGGAGCACGACGAGTCGTCCTTAGATGCGACTCACAACTCGTTGTCAATCAAGTCACAGGGACTTTCCTAATCAAAGAGCAGATGCTACAAAAGTACCAGGCAGAGATTCATAAACTGCTGCACGAATTCGATGAAGTCGACTTGATCAGATACCTAGAGCACAAAACATCGAAGCAGATGGCCTCGCCAAGTTAGCAGCGGCCACCAAAAACATTGCAAAAGAAAACGTGGTCACCCTCCTCCACTCATCAATAGACCAACTTGAGGTGCACTCCATAAATTTGACTTGGGACTGGCGCAACCGTATTATAACATATTTGCAGGAGGGAACGCTCCCATCTGATAAAAAGGAAGCCAAAAGCTTCGGATGCAGGGGGCCAGGTACAACATCAAAAACCACGACCTATACAAAATAACATTTGGAGGCCCCTTGGCAAAATGCCTAAGGCCGAACCAAACAAGACGGGTCCTGGAGGAGGTACACGAAGGCCACTGTGGCGTCCATACCGGCAACCGAGCCCTCGTAAGGTGCCTCATCCGAGCAGGGGATTATTGGCCCAGAATGCAGAAAAAAGCAGCTGACTACGTCAAAAAGTGCGAGCAGTGCCAGAAATACGCACCTATGATACACCAAGCAGGCGAGCACCTCCACTCGGTTACATCACCGTAGCCATTCATCAAATGAGGAATGGACATTGTCGGGGCCCTCCCAGCAGGGCGAGCTAATATACGATTTCTTTTGGTTTTAACTGACTATTTTTCCAAGTGGGTAGAAGCAGGTGCGTTCGTCCAAATACGCAAACAGGAAGTTATCACATTCATATGAAGAAACATCATATGCCGCTTCGGCATCCCCAAAGAAATCAGCTGTAGCGAAATATTATTGATCCGTGTCAGAATATTACACTTTAAATGACTGATTGACTGTGTAAATGAATTTCTCTACTATCGGGTACTAAAACTAAAAGATAATGAATTTTCTATGACAAGTTAAATTATATACTTCATATATATGGTGTACTTTTCATGCAGTCAGCTTATAAGCTTATAGGCAAAAGTAACAAATACTTACCTAAAGAATAGTGGAAGCTCTAACAGAAACATGCATGGTACTTTGCGATGAAAATAAAATATGGCCGTGGAAATCACATGTTTATAAAATGCAGTATAAACTTGATGTACCACTTTTCTATCAAATTCAAAATGATAAATTGTGCCTTCCATGCAATGGCGGATGTGCCCTTTAGGCAACAGGTTCATTCGAAACTGATTATATCTTTGAAATCAAAATTCACTAAAAATCTCACCAAATAATATATTTGAACTCGTAATTATAAAAGCACAATATATAAATTGAGTGCTAAGAAGTTTAATGAACAAACTTATCAATTATAAATCCTGGATCTGCTTCCATGACCATGCCATGGACCTTGAGATGTTATACAACAACGATATACGATGTTCCCAAGATGTAGGGTAATAGAAGTAGATTCTGTTGGCAACACAATTTTGCAAAAAAGAAAAAGAAAAATTCCTTTTAACTGCGTAAATATATTCTCCTAAACACAATGTGTGTGTATAAACATATATTTAATAGAATGATATGACTTGAAGATAATACTAAATGAATATTAATGTGAAACAAGAAGTAAAGTTTTAAGTATACAACGTACACCCTTTATGGCAGGACGGCTCTGGAGAGGAAAGAAGGTAAAAATAGTACGGGCTAGCCAGTTTCGGACTGGTCATTCAAAAATAGCCAGCGTTTGCAAAATCATTGAAAAATAACCACTATTTTGTTGCAACACGAAAAGTTTCAGCATAATATACTGGCGATCGGTGCACCTGTATATGAACTTCCAGCATAATATGCTGGAACTCCAACACGCGGAAAGTTTTAGTATAATATACGGGAGAATGGAGCACGGTGCTCCAATCTCCAGTATATTATGCTGGACCGGTATAATATACTGGAACTCCAGTATAATTCCAGTATATTATATTGGAATTCCAGTACATTATATTGGAGTATTTTTCCGGATTTTAAAAATTACTTTAGTTCAGATTTATCTTTACATGAAAAGTGACTAAATTTCAGTTACTTTTAAAATTGTGGCTATTTTTGAATGACCACTTGTAAATCTGGCTATTTTTAAATTTCTCCCTAGAAGCCCAGCAGTTCAACTATCCAAGACAAAAGAAAACCAAGGGAATTAACAAACGTTATTTGCTGGCATTCTCTTTGTCCATTCTCTTGCATTCCATTTTTCTAGTTCTACGCGTTGCCGTCTAACTCAGTAAATTATGGTCCCACTTTACTCATGTCCTTCCTTTTTTTTTTAACCAACTAAAAGGTCGTGAATTCGAGTCACCCAAAAGCAAGATGGGGAATTCTTGGAGGGAAGGATATCAAGAGTCTATTGGAAACATCCTCTTTACCCCATGGTAGCGGTAAGGTCTGCGTAAATACTACCCTCCCCAGACCCCTCTAGTAGAATTATACGGGTTGTTGTTGTTGTTGAGTAATAAGTTTTCTTAAAAAGATTGTTTCAAGAAATACCACGAGGGGAATGAAAAATTTACAAATAAAATTAGCAGCAATATATTTTCAGTGTTTCTAATAAATAAATGAATACTTGACAATATATAATTGTCATCAACCTTCTGTCACCATAAAAAGTTGAGAGCATGTTCAGCAGCACAAGTTTAGGATAAGCAACAACTTAGCAACTAGTTCCTCTTCCTGGCTTTATATATGTAATGTACCCACCAAACGGTATTACTTCTTGCTTACATATAGACTGTGTATTGAATTGTAATAATAAATGAGATTAGAAAATTCAATTGCACCCACTCGAAGGTCTTGAAAGAACAAAAACTCGTGAATTGAATTTCAAAGAGTTGTCAACACTCAAGGGTCAAGCGTTCAAATTTGAGCGTGTAGATCCACGAGTTACCACAATTGACCATACAAACAAGATACTCCATCCATTCACTTTTACTTGGCACGTTTTGATTTTTCACGCCACTTAAGAAATAACAAATGAAGTGTATAATTTATCATGATACCCATATTAATTAATGCATATTTTATTGGATTTGAGAAAGTGATTTGAAATAAGTAATAAATACTGTGGGTATAACAGGAAAGAATTTGTCTACTCTTGATATGCGTAAAGTGACAATTAAAAATAAAAATCTATTTTTAGTATCCATGCCAAGTAAAAGTGTACGGAGGGAGTAGTTGTTTTCTCTCGCGAGTGTTCTCACAAATGATATTCCCTTCGTCCAAATTTATATGGTGGTATTTTATTGATTATAGAGTTTAAGAAACAAATAAAGATTTTTAAATTTTTTAATCTAAAACAAGTCATAAATATTTATATGGCTATAACAATCACCGTAAGACACTTCTTTTACAACACTTACCCATACTCAAACATAGGCACACACGTACTGTCATGGGCGGCTTTCCAGCCATGCCCCATGACCTCTTGGGCGTGCCCCGTGGCGTCCTAGCAAGGCTCCAAACGCCTAGCGCCACGGACGATCCCGTGGTCTTGGTTGCGCCAAGTGTTGGCCCAAGTAAAGGTTAGTTTTGAAGATTGACAAAGGAACTCAGACATGAACCAGGTCCATCCAGTGGTCCATCCCTCAGGTTCACAAAAACGGGCAGATTCAAGCATGTGGGTTGCACGTGAAGGAGATAAGCTTAACTTGGTGTATTTAATATCTCCTGATCGAAAAGATTGCATAATTGATAAGCAGAAGGACTCCTTAATCAAAGAGAACACTATCCAAGATAGGGAAGGAGTTAGAAGTTGAAATCAACTAGAACTCTTCCACCAAGGAAGAGTTGCATCAGAACTCTAGTTATTTCTTCATCTACTAACTCTATAAATTGCAGGATGTTCTAACATTAAAGTGTTGCACAAAAACACAGAAGTTAAACGTGAATTGGGAGCAAAATAGCAAGGCTTTTTGCAAGCAGTTCGTGTGTGATTCAAGTGTGCAAACCTGAAGCTACATGAACCAGATTGAAGAACCAACTCCATAAAGAGTTTTATGTGTCTTTCTTTATTTCTAGTTCAATTGTAGTAGGTGTTTCATATTGTACCTTTCAGCTTTATCTAGAAGCAATTGTAATAGGTACTTTGAGTATTCAAGTTAGAGTTAACTTGAAGTTGTCGCAGCAGTTAGAGGCTGGTTGCCACAACGGGATTAGAGTTAATCCTTAGGTTTACAAAGAGTTTTGTAAATGCAGTGTTGGCTCAGTGATTTTAGTGGAAGTTTGGGAAAATCCTACTGAGTAGTAGGTCGTGGTTTTTTCACCTTTTGAGCCAGGTGTTTTTCACGTAAAATCTCTGTGTTCTTTATTGTATGTACGTTTAATTCCGCAAACAGTAGTAATAAGTACACCTAGAAGAACCAGGTTCTTCCAGAAGCAGTTTAAGCGAAAAATTGAGTACCACACAAATCACCCCCCTCTTGTGTGGTATTGACGTTTATAACATCACCAAGTGACAAGCGCGCTTGTGCCTCTGTCGCCCCACCGATATCCCTCGCCAGCGCCCAGTCGGAGGCAGATGCCAACAGCGTCGCGCGCTCAGACAATGCCGCGCGTGCAGATCGTGATGCCAAAGACAATGTTGCTGACAACGGACCTGTTTCTGCCTTGCAGAAAACTAAGTCCTTTTCATTGTAAATATAGAGTAGTTTTATTTCATGTACTTCCATTATGTGTCTCTAGCTTAGTCAAGTCTATTCTTGTAGTTTTGGTTTATTTTTTTAAGCACTATGGGGGGATCAAGCAATCAAACTTTCTAGCAAGCAAACAATTCTCTGTACTGGTGTCTCTCTCCCTCGACACCATGTTGTTGTTCTGTAATAGCTTTCACTAATGCAATCAAGCTTTCTTTGTTTCATTCTCATTTCTGTTCTCTCAATTGCTCTTGACATTGGTTTTCTTGTACGACACTGAAAATCTAGTCTAGCATACGGAGGGGACCTTAGTTGGTGGACAGTAACTGCACTAACATTTTTGATTAGCCTTACGTCGCCCTTCCAAGGAATCTCAGGAAGACACTGCGTAACAGTTGGTATCAGGCCTAGGCTCGACATCAGACGAGGGAACGCATTGCCATTACCACCATTTCTTACCGTGGTGAATCAAGGGGACCGCATTGCGGCCCTTGAAGAGACGGTTGACGTATTACGGCCCATCGTGGATACAGTGCCTGAAATAAAAACCAGCCTAATGCAAAGGTTGGACGACCTGGACCGCAGAATGATCCAGGCTGAAGTTGACATAGAAAACATCAATCGCGACTCTGAAGTAGACCGGCAAGCGGCAGCCACAGAGGCAGCCAAAATTTTTGGCAAATTAGAGTGCCTCCAACAAGAGCTTGTCGAGGATTTAACCTATAGGGCACAAGAGGCAGATAGGGTGACTGCCATGCAACATCCCATAGACGACTTGACATGCCAGCTCAATGTTGTCAATGCTACTTTACAGGGCCTGCTTCGAGGAGGCGGAAACCAAATCGAGGGTGCTGTGAACCTCGCTTCCGTAACACAAAAACTGAAAATTCCTGAGCCAAAGTCATACAGTAGAGCTAGGAATTCCAAGGAAGTGGAAAACTTCAACTTTGACATCGAACAGTACTCCGATGCTGTTGGGGGCCTAGAAGAAGCTAAGAAGGTAGCAACTGCTACCATGTATCTTCAGGGTGATGCCAAACTCTGGTGGAAGGTGAAGTACGAAGCCATCAGGGCTAGTAAAGATGCTCTCGAGACACGGGCAGAATTGGAGGCAGCCATACGCCTATAGTTCTTCCCCGAAAATGTTGAATACAACGCAAGGAGAAAGCTATGAGAGCTCTGCCAGACCAAATCAATGCGGGACATGGGGGGACAAAGACAAGCTCTTCGCCTTCCTAGAAGGGTTGAAACCTTATGCCCATATAGAGCTGCAAAGACAAAGGGTAGATACCTTGCCCAAGGCGATCCAAGCAGTTGAATGCCTTAGGGACTATCAAGTGGAAGCTCGAAAGGATAGGCCTCAACCGCCTGCCCGAGTGGGATACAAAGGGGGCCAGCCTAGCAATGGTGGGCCTAGCAGAAGTGGGGAGATCGGAGTGCAACCAAATATAAGGCTCCCTCCTCAGGCAGCAATAGTGTTGCGTCAAACAACAATGATCGAGGAAGAAAGCCTCCTTCAGGATGCCGTCATTGCGGTGGACCACATTGGAATAAAGAATGCCCACATGCACAAATGAATGCCCATCAATCTTTTGATGATGGGACCGACGACGACTCAAACGATGCGGACCAGACAGAACCAGTAGGTGCCTTCAATGCAAATGTTGGCTCTATTTCTGAGGCATTAGCAGAGACCAGTGCCGGTATCCGTAAGAAGAAGGAACCATGTCCAATCACCAAGAAAGGGAAGAAGAAGGCGGATGAGGGACTCCTCTTAAACAAGAGAGGACCTTGATATTCGTCGAGATAAAGGTGAATGGCAAGACCATTCGGGCGATGATAGACACGGGTGCTACCCACAACTACTTAGCCTCGACTCAGGTGGAGCGCCTTGGCCTAGTTGTAGGAAAGGGTAAGGCTATCAACTTACCTCCTCAGCTAGTGGGTGGAATAGCCAAAGAGGTACCAGTGAAGCTTGGCCCTTACAAAGGAAAATTCAACCTGCGAGTGGTGATCATAGATGACTTCGAGTTGATAGTTGGATTGGAATTCCTAAGGCAAACCAACACCATGCCCGTACCATATGCAGACACACTACTGATGATGGGAACAAACGGGGCCAAGCCTTGCATTATCCCGTGCATGCCCATGAAGATGGCCGTTTAGAACATCTCGGACTTGCAGTTGAAGAAGGGGGTCAAAAGACATGAACCTATGTTCCTGGAAACCCTCTGCATTGAAGATATAGAACGCTCCTCTGGTCCCATTCCTGCACCCGTGAAGGAGTTACTAGTGGAGTTTGAAGATGTCATGCCACAAGACATGCCAAAGCGACTCCCTCCTAGGCGCACTGTGGACCATGAAATTGAGCTGGTGCCGGGCGCGAAGCCACCCGCCCGGGCGCCTTACAGAATGTCATAACCCGAACTTATCGAGCTTCAGAGACAATTGACGGAAATGCTAGACGCAGGGATCATTGTGCCCTCCAAGTCCCCATACAGGTGTCACACCTCCTTTTTTACCTACACCTACGGAAAGGGGTATAAGGGAGTTTTTTCCAACTTAAAGTGACAATCGAAACGGGATTATTTATTTATTAAATTCAAAGTCGCCACTTGGGATAATTTATGGTGTCCCAAGTCACCGGTTCAAATCCCGAATCGAGAAAAAGATTGACTCTGTATTACAGTCCGCGAACCAGAAATCCGGGTAAGAAATTTTGTTAACCCGGGAGAAGGTGTTAGGCACTCCCGAGTTTCGTGGTTCTAGCACGGTCGCTCAACTGTTATAATTGGTCTATTATCTGATTTTAAGACATTTGAACCTATGTGCAATTTTAAATTTTTAACCGCTTTTATTTAATTAATTAAAGGAAGATTGCAACATCATTTAAAATATGTTTCGAACCACGTCACATAAATGCACCCGCAGTCCATAACACATTTCATCTAACGTCGTTGAGATTTGGATTTGGGTCACATAAATGCGCACCCGATTTTAGGAAGGTAAATTATTAAAATAACGCGCCTAAAACAACTACGCATTTGCAGCTTTGCGAGGGCCATGAAAATTCGCTAAATGGCACGCCTCGATTTCTAAGGATTAAAATTACTTAATTCATTTGTCTTTTTTTTTTTTAAAAACGCACAAGCAAACAAATAAAATAAACACAAACAGAATAATGAAAAGACTAAAAATCATTTAAAAGGAATACAATATATCCAAACAAACAAATCAGTAATCCAAAGAAAGCATATCGATAGTGGCGTAACAATAGTGCCATGAATCACTGCACAAACCAACACTCCTGAGGCATTTAATGATGCCAATGTCTTTCATATCATTTAACAGGTTAATAGCAAAGACCAAGAAAAGTGAGAAACGGACCTCTATGAACTCAGGTTTGAAATGAAGCTCGATAACGAAATTCCGAATTACAGAAAACTCGCCGGAGACCTCGACGGATTTTCGGATCTCGAACAACAACTCCGGATTTTCGGATCTCGAAATCCAAAAAAACCAAAGAATGGACTAACTTCTCATTATATATTCTGGATTTGAAATCAAATATGAACCAACCCAAACGAAATCAAACGCCAAAACCTCCATTTTCCTTAGCTAATTTTTTGCCCAGATTTTCTCTTTTGTTTTTTTTCATTCTTATGTGTGTGTTAGTTACTCTTCTTCTCTTGTGTTTGAGGTGGCTGATGGGAGGTGAAAGAAAAGGGGTGATGCTGGATCTGTTTTGTGTTAAACCAAAACCAGGAAATGCTGCTTTGTTTTCCCATAAGAAAAAACGATTGGGGAGGGGGGTCTAGCTTGAGGAAGACGACGACAAGAAGGGGGATGGGGTCCGGTCTGCCAAGCTCCAAAAACGGCGCTGATTCTTTCGGTGTATTTTTGTGTGTCTCTTTTTCGTGTGTTTCAGCATTAGGAATTACCTCTATTATATAGATCTAGGTCTAAATGTGTATTTTTGTGTATTTTGCCAATTAGTCCCTAGGTCTTTTTGTGTTAAGTCCTTAGAGTCTTTTTATTTATTTTTTATTACAAAGAAGAGTCTAGAAGGGTCCCTAGAATTAACTTAATGAGTATTGGATATTGAGCTTAAGGAATGGGCTAGAAACTTGGGCATTTATGACTATCTATGTTTAAAATTAGCTTAATTAACTAAAACTATTATCAAAAATATTAATTAGCTCTACTTGAGTAAAAATAATTGTAAAATAAGACTGACCATTAGAACAAAACTATTTTTTTTGTATTTTTTCAAGATTAAAAATGACTACAAAACATTAATGAACCATTTTTTTTGTAATTTTTCGTTTTCTTGTAATTAAAAGTAAAAGAGTAAAAATGAGTTGAAATAGCTATATTAGGCCTAAATTAAATATTTACGTGCTGAAATATGAAAAATCTTGGGGAGGGTCAAAAATCACATGTCTACAGCTGCCCCTCTTTGATTGGAAAGACGAAGTATTTTCAGACAAAGAACGATTAGACAGGTTTTTCTGACCCGACCCTTATTTGGAGAGACTAAAAGCTAAAAGGGGGGGAGAATGTGACCGAGCCTTGGTATCTGAGCTGCCTACATATCCTTGGCTATAAAGGAATCAGGCCACGTGTAGTTCAGAAGTAAGTGAGATGATGGAGTGTACCGAGGTGGAGAGCCGATCGAGGTGCCGTTACGCCGAGGTTCCGGTCCGCGGTCCTGTTATCAAAAATCAAAACATGAAAAAGTCTAACTAAGCCTATCAGCTACGAGTTACAAGATTCCTATCCATGAGTTTTCTGAAGCTTGATCTTGAGTCTTGGTTGGTTCTTCATGCGGACTCTGATATGAATCTTGATGTTTGTTAGCTGCAGGTGTTGGTTCAATCTTCTTTAGCTTTTTCAAATCAAGACGGGACATGCAGAGCTTGTGACCTCAGCCATGTCTTGAGCAGCTCACATCTTTTCTCCGCTTCTGCACTTTTCTCCGCTTCTGCACTTTGAGTTCACTTCTTTTTCTTTTCTTTTTCTTCTTTTTTCTTTATTCTGGATTGAGACTCATCCTTTTGGTCGTCTCGGACTGCTGACTCGCATTCTTGACGCGAACTTCTTTTGTCGCTGACTTGAATTGCATTCTGAAGTAAATTCCCCTTTTTTTTCAGGTGGGCGCCTGATTGCTGAACTTGAACCGTCTTCTCTTGTTACTTGACACTGTTTTCCCTTGCACCTTGAACCATTTTCCCTTGAAACTTGAACTGTCTTCCTTCGAAACTACTTTCCCTTGAAACTGAGTTGTCTTCCTTCGAAACTGCTTTCCTTTGAAACTTGAGTTGTCTTCCTTCGAAACTGCTTTCCCTTGAAACTTGAGTTGTCTTCCCTTGTTCTCCAGGTGGGCGCCTGATTACAACAAAACAGACGAAACAAAAGAAATTTTCCTGCCCCAGTTTGATATTGGGAACATCTGTGAGTGTTAACAAAACTATAAATCACCTGCGTTGCTGATGAAGGATGCAATGATGAGAGTAAAATTAATGACTCGACCAGGATGTGCGTCTTCTAAAAGTGATTGAGCTTGCGAAAAACTATAAACTAAGCTTGACTTAAAGTAAAAACTGACCCTATTCCCCAGGCGGGGCCTCCCTGATTTCAGGAAAACTAAACATTGATAAATTAAGAAAACTAAAAATGACCCCCCTTATTTTTTTCTTCTTATTTTCTCTTTTTTCTTTTCAAATCTAGACTTCCCTTTTTCAAATTATCCTAGGAGAAAATTCGTCAGACTAGGTTTTCTATCTTAGGAGAAAGATTCATCAGACTAAGACATTTATCCTAGGAGAAAATTCATCAGACTAGGTCCTTTTTTTGTATCTTAGGAGAAAGATTCATCCGACTAAGACGTTTATCCTAGGAGAAAATCCATCAGACTAGGTTTTCTATCTTAGGAGAAACATTCATCAGACTAGGTTTTCTATCTTAGGAGAAACATTCATCAGACTAAGAGTTATATCCTAGGAGAAAGTTCATCAGACTAGGTCTTCTATCTTAGGAGAAAATTCATCAGATTAAGATTTTGATCCTAGGAGAAAATTCATCAGACTATGTCTTCTATCTTAGGAGAAAAATTCATCATACTAAGATTTATATCCTAGGAGAAAGTTCATCAGACTAGGTCTCTTTTCTTTGTATCTTAGCAGATAGATTCAACAGACTAAGATTTCTATCCTAGGAGAACATTCATCAGACTAGGTTTTCTATCTTAGGAGAAAGATTCATCAGACTAGGATTGCGATCCTAGGTGAAAATTCTTCAGACTAGGTTTCCTATCTTAGGAGAAAGATTCATCAGACTAAGACGTTTATCCTAGGAGAAAATTCATCAGACTAGGTTTCTTTTTTTTTTTTGGTATCTTAGGAGAAAGATTCATCAGACTAAGATTTATATCCTAGGAGAAAGTTCATCAGATTAGGTCTTCTATCTTAGGAGAAAATACATCAGACTAAGATTTTGATCTTAGGAGAAAATTCATCCGACTAGGTCTTCTATCTTAGGAGAAAAATTCATCAGACTAAGATTTTGATCCTAGGAGAAAATTCAACAGACTAGGTCTTTTTTTTTATATCTTAGGAGAAAGATTCATTAGACTAAGATTTATATCCTAGGAGAAAGTTCATCAGACTAGGTCTTCTATCTTAGGAGAAAAATTCATCAGACTAAGATGTTTATCCTAGGAGAAAATTCATCAGACTAGGTTTTCTATCTTAGGAGAAAGATTCATCAGACTAGGTTTCTTTTTTTTGATATCTTAGGAGAAAGATTTATCAGACTAAGATTTATATCCTAGGAGAAAGTTCATCAGACTAGGTTTTCTATCTTAGGAGAAAAATTCATCAGACTAAGATTTTGATCCTAGGAGAAAGTTCATCAGACTAGATCTATTTTTTTTTTTTTTTGTTATCTTAGGAGAAAAATTCATCAGACTAAGATTTATATTGGGAGGAAAATCCATCAGACTAGGACTTTTTATCCTAGGAGGAAAAATGTGAAGATCAATGGCAAGATTTTGTGCACAATAGCAAGACAAATAAAGGCAAAGATTTGAGAAACTTCCCTTTGTCGGCTCTTCTTTCTTTTCTTTTTTTTTTTGTCTGTCTTTTTTTCTTTTTTCTTTTTTTTTTGAACCGCTTTCCTTGCATTGCTTTGTTCCTATTTCACACAAAGAAAAATTTGTCAGTTTTGAAGATGGTGGTCGGTTTGTGGCCTTGAATCTTGAGTAGCTCGGCTTTTGCTCAATCAACTTGAGTCGGTTTCAAGAGACTTTTACTCTGCATCAACCCTGATTGTTTCACACCCATTACCATTTCTATTTGCAGCTCAAACAGCCTTATCCCAACTAAAGATCTTCGCTTAGGTTACCCTTTTTTGATATCTTAAATGACTTCCTGCTTTCTGAGCAATTTGTTTGTCAGAGAGAATCACAAGTTATCTTTGCTTGCGCCAAGTAGGCTGACAAGAGTCTTGGGGGAAGCTTTTGCATGAATCCTTGCATGTTGACTGTAACAACTGAGTGTGCTGGCCAAATTTACTTTGTGCAACTGAAAAGCTGGTAGCAGATTTTGAAATATTTTCTTACTTGTTTTGACAAGGACTGACTCAGAGTGAAGGACACAATGATGCAAAGAAATGAATATTAACAAGAAATGCCCCCTATCGGAAGGACAGAAGGGAGATTTTTTTTCTTTTTTTTTTCCTTTTTTTCCAGTAACTAACCTTAATGATCATGACATGCATTTTGGACTCAACGGCCTGATCCATCAAACTATTCTAATCTTCCCTTTTACCATTCTTATGACCTTTGAAGTCGGACTTGTTTATGCTAATTCTTCGCATCTGCCTCACGACTCACTTTCGACAAGTAGTGCCCGAGGGGTTTTCATCAACAAGTCTCTCTCATTTATTCATCTCTGCTTACCGTCGTCTTACAGTGCCCGTGAGGGTTTTCACTAGCAAGACTCTCTCATTTTTTCTTTTATTTTCCTTTTTCTTTTGCTTCTTGTGTGAGCAACTTGACAGTATTCTATGTCGCGTGACAATCGTTTCTCTTTGCATGCTTTTCTTGGCATTCTTGAAGGCTTATCGGGAGGTCTTATTGGGAAGGTTTTTGGATAGGATAGGAAGAAAGGTCGGCATGAAGGCTCAAAGTAGACTCAAGAAATGAGGGGTTATGGACTTACAACTCTTGGAATCGACTCTTTCAAAAATGAAATAAAATCTCTGCCTTAGTTTCAACCATTGGGGATTTTTTCTTGAATTCTTATTTGATTGGACCGAACCGTGAGGCTGCCTACGTATCCTTTAAAGGAATCAGGTCTAACGTAGTTCAAACATCTGACCTAACTATAATTCATCTTTCTTTCTGTTTTTTTTTCTAAACTTTTTTTTCACCTTTTTTTTTACAAACTAAAACAAATTGTCCCCCAGCTTCTATTTTTTGGGGGTCTATGGACCTTTGACTGTTCTTTTCTTCTTCTATTTTTTTTCACTTTGAAC
>NW_017671863.1:202375-215255 GCF_001879085.1 Nicotiana attenuata
TTTTTTCTTTCAAATTCAGACCTTTCCCTTTTTCAAATTTATCCTAGGAGAAAATTTCGCAGACTAGGTTTTCATTCTTAGGAGAAAGATTCATCAGACTAAGACATTTATCCTAGGAGAAAATTCATCAGACTAGGTCCTTTTTTTTGATCTTAGGAGAAAGATTCATCCGACTAAGACGTTTATCCTAGGAGAAAATTCATCAGACAGGTTTTTCTATCTTAGGAGAAACATTCATCAGACTAGGTTTTCTATCTTAGGAGAAACATTCATCAGACTAAGAGTTATATCCTAGGAGAAAGTTCATCAGACTAGGTCTTCTATCTTAGGAGAAAATTCATCAGATTAAGATTTTGATCCTAGGAGAAAATTCATCAGACTATGTCTTCTATCTTAGGAGAAAAATTCATCAGACTAAGATTTATATCCTAGGAGAAAGTTCATCAGGCTAGGTCTCTTTTCTTTGTATCTTAGCAGATAGATTCATCAGACTAAGATTTCTATCCTAGGAGAACATTCATCAGACTAGGTTTTCTATCTTAGGAGAAAGATTCATCAGACTAGGTTTCTTTTTTTTGATATCTTAGGAGAAAGATTTATCAGACTAAGATTTATATCCTAGGAGAAAGTTCATCAGACTAGGTTTTCTATCTTAGGAGAAAAATTCATCAGACTAAGATTTTGATCCTAGGAGAAAGTTCATCAGACTAGGTCTATTTTTTTTTTTGTTATCTTAGGAGAAAAATTCATCAGACTAAGATTTATATTGGGAGGAAAATCCATCAGACTAGGACTTTTTATCCTAGGAGGAAAAATGTGAAGATCAATGGCAAGATTTTGTGCACAATAGCAAGACAAATAAAGGCAAAGATTTGAGAAACTTCCCTTTGTCGGCTCTTCTTTCTTTTCTTTTTTGTTTGTCTGTCTTTTTTTCTTTTTTCTCTTTTTTTTTTTGAACCACTTTCCTTGCATTGCTTTGTTCCTATTTCACACAAAGAAAAATTTGTCAGTTTTGAAGATGGTGGTCGGTTTGTGGCCTTGAATCTTGAGTAGCTCGGCTTTTGCTCAATCAACTTGAGTCGGTTTCAAGAGACTTTTACTCTGCATCAACCCTGATTGTTTCACACCCATTACCATTTCTATTTGCAGCTCAAACAGCCTTATTCCAACTAAAGATCTTCGCTTAGGTTACCCTTTTTTGATATCTTAAATGACTTCCTGCTTTCTGAGCAATTTGTTTGTCAGAGAGAATCACAAGTTATCTTTGCTTGCGCCAAGTAGGCTGACAAGAGTCTTGGGGGAAGCTTTTGCATGAATCCTTGCATGTTGACTGTAACAACTGAGTGTGCTGGCCAAATTTACTTTGTGCAACTGAAAAGCTGGTAGCAGATTTTGAAATATTTTCTTACTTGTTTTGACAAGGACTGACTCAGAGTGAAGGACACAATGATGCAAAGAAATGAATATTAACAAGAAATGCCCCCTATCGGAAGGACAGAAGGGAGATTTTTTTTTCTTTTTTTTTTCCTTTTTTTCCAGTAACTAACCTTAATGATCATGACATGCATTTTGGACTCAACGGCCTGATCCATCAAACTATTCTAATCTTCCCTTTTACCATTCTTATGACCTTTGAAGTCGGACTTGTTTATGCTAATTCTTCGCATCTGCCTCACGACTCACTTTCGACAAGTAGTGCCCGAGGGGTTTTCATCAACAAGTCTCTCTCATTTATTCATCTCTGCTTACCGTCGTCTTACAGTGCCCGTGAGGGTTTTCACTAGCAAGACTCTCTCATTTTTTCTTTTATTTTCCTTTTTCTTTTGCTTCTTGTGTGAGCAACTTGACAGTATTCTATGTCGCGTGACAATCGTTTCTCTTTGCATGCTTTTCTTGGCATTCTTGAAGGCTTATCGGGAGGTCTTATTGGGAAGGTTTTTGGATAGGATAGGAAGAAAGGTCGGCATGAAGGCTCAAAGTAGACTCAAGAAATGAGGGGTTATGGACTTACAACTCTTGGAATCGACTCTTTCAAAAATGAAATAAAATCTCTGCCTTAGTTTCAACCATTGGGGATTTTTTCTTGAATTCTTATTTGATTGGACCGAACCGTGAGGCTGCCTACGTATCCTTTAAAGGAATCAGGTCTAACGTAGTTCAAACATCTGACCTAACTATAATTCATCTTTCTTTCTGTTTTTTTCTTTTTCTTTTTTTTTTCTTTCAAAACAAATTGCCCCAGCTTCTATTTCTTGGGGGCATGGACCTTTGACTGTTCTTTTCTTCTTCATTTTTTTTCACTTGAACTTTCTAAGAATTGCCCCAGTTTGTACTCTTGGGACATGAACGTTTCTTTTCTTTTTCTTTTTCTTTTCATTTTTTTTACTTTTGACTCTAAACTTGATTTCAAAAGAGGGTGGTCAAAGAAAATAACACAGGCTCAAAAGGGGTAGCAAAGGGTACAGACTGTTTGGGTAGCAGAAAAAGGGCCTCCCAGCCTCGAGAACGCCAAATATAGTAACATTTTGCGATCTCAGCATTGACGAACATGTCTGTCTTCTTGGTGTGTCGTGGTCACAAGACACTTTCCATCCCTTAATGTCAAACTTTCCAACAAACTTCAATTGATTCTTCCTCAACCCGATCTTCACAATGATTTTAAGGTGAATTTACTCGACCTTAATTCCAAAGTATTTCAACTTTTTTTCATCCTCAAAAGTGTTTTTTCCTCAGTTATCCAATTCAAGCTTAAATCAATTTTCTAAGATCTGGCCAAAAATTCTGCATGCATGTCCTGTCACTAAAACTAGCGAGAAAAGAACTAGGAATAGAATGACACGAAATGACAAACTGTATTTTATTGAATAAGGATGGAAGGGTTTGACAACTAAACAAGCAACCTAAAATCCGAGTTACAACCCTAAAATAACCCGGATAATGAAAGTAGCAATAGAAATCGACAAACATGACTCATACAAACAGAATAGAACGATAGAAGGGTTTGACTCAATAAAATAAATAAAATCTGGATCACAACCCTGAAATAACCCAGATAACAGAAAAAACATCAAAACAAGCTACCAAGATTCCTTACGAGTGAGGAGAGAATGACTTTTCAATTGCTAAGCCTGATATTTAGCCACCAATTTGCTCATCAGAATCACCATGGCCTTCTCCAATTTCAAAATCATTAACTTCAATTAGCAAGTTCCCGAGAGGATTCTCATACTCCATGTCGCCACGCATCATCCCCACAAAGTGTGCATCATCATGTGCAGGTAAATGATTCTGCACGATATTCTGGGTATCACTATCTTGGATCACAATCAGGTTTTCCCGGATCATCCTTTCTGTTTCTCTTTTCAAATCCCGACAACTTTCAACATTGTGCCCCTGGGCATTAGAATGGTATTCACACCTTTTAGAAGGATCAAAGCTTTTGCACGTGGGTCCACATGATTTGGAGGAATGGGTGCAATCATGCCATAATGCTTTAACTTCTCAAATAAGCTTGCATAGGACTCTCCTATTGGTGTAAAATTATCTTTCAACTTTTGTTCCCTTCTATACCCCTGGCTTCGATGTGGGTTATAAGGCACTTGAAAATTTTGTAGAGGCTGGTGGAGATTTTGTGATGCTCATGCTCGCTTTCTTGGGTGATTTGGTGGCTGGACAATATACTGAGGTGGAACAACATGATATTGTGAGTTCTGAGGTGGATAGTAATGCTCAGGAGCATCATCGGAAAACAGACGAGGCTGGTCATACCTTCGAGATGCTCTCCTAGGACCTCTTCTCGACCATGATGTCATCATGATTTCTTCATCCTTCCCATTTATGTCACTAAAACTATCAGATTCCACCTGGACAGCCTGAGCTGCGGCTTTAAGAACTGCTTGACTTATAATTTTGCCTGTCTTAAGACCATTCTCTATCATTTCTCCCATTTTGATTGCTTCCGAGAAGGATTTGCCAACTGCGGACATCATGTTTTGAAAGTAATCTGGCTCTTGCGCTTGAAGGAAGACAGTAGTTAGCTTATGGTCATCCATGAGTGGCTTAACCCTAGCTGCTTGCTCTCTCCATTTAATGGCATAATCCCGGAAACTTTCACTTGGTTTTTTCTTCAGGTTTGAAAGGGAATTGCGGTCTGGGGCAATGTCGATGTTGTATTGGAACTGTTTGACAAAGGCCTGTGCCATGTCATCCTAGACGTACCAGCGAGATGTGTCTTGATCCAAAAACCATTCGGATGCTACTCCCGTAAGGCTTTCCCCAAAATAAGCTATCAGCAATTCTTCATTTCTTCCCGCACCTCTTAGCTGATTGCAATACCTTTTCAGGTGGGCTATGAGGTCTCCATGTCCATCATACTTTTCAAATTTGGGAATCTTGAAACCAGGCGGCAAGTAGACATCGGGGAACATACATAGATCTTTGAAGGCAACACTCTTTTGATCTGCCAACCCTTGCATGGTTTTCAACTATTGTTCTAAGCTTTTCACTCTTTGGGTCATTTCTTCCTGTGCCATCTTTCGGGCAGGCTTCTCAATTTTTGCAGGAAGATCAAACAAGTACGAGTGGTACTCAGGAGAGTGGTACTGCTCTTGCCAGGTAGCAAATTGTGACTCATGACAAGGCTGTCCTTAGCCATTGGCACATTTTGGTCATTTGCTGTTTCAATATTCTATTTTCCCCAACCACGGTAGACTCTTGTTGAACCCTCTGACCCCGAGTCTCTGGAGCACTTGTAACAACTTCGATGTCAGTTATCATTTTTCCTTGGATCTTGTGTTTCCAGCTTACCACAAACCGACCACCTCAACTTTCTTCACAATTCAAAACAAAATATGTTAGAATGGACTCAGTCAGTCCTTATTATTATCAACATTTTTTTTCATTTTTTTGTTATTTTTTTCATTTTTTTTTCATTTCTTTTTAATGGTGATCGAACCTGATGTGGGTTGCCTACGTATCATGTGGGAACATGAATCAGATCTTGCGTATTTCGGGAAGATTAGGAATAAGGAAATAAACTAACTCTTTTTTTTTTGTTTGGATTTTGAACTTTTCCAAAAGAAAGACTTAAAAAGAAGAAACAAAAAAAAATATTTTTGGATTTTGATTTTTTTTCAGCATTTTTGCAAAAAAAGGCTTCTAAAGAAAAAAGATTTTTTTCGTTTTTTTTTTGAATTTCGAATTTTTCTTTTTTTTCTGGAATTTTATTTTGAATTTATGAAAGAAATGCTTTTAAATAAAAAGAAAATATTTTTTAATCTTGAATTTTCTTTTCAATTTTTTGAAGAATGAAAATATTTTTGGATTTTGAGAAGAAATTAACAGAAAATATTTTTGTACTTTTTAAATTTGGGGTGTAAAAGAAAGACTTTCTAAAGAAGCAAGTAATGGAAAAATATTTTTGGATTTTTTTGGAAATGGTGGGCCGGAACCGATGAGGTTTGCCTACGTATCTCACATCCGGTGAGAATCAGACCCGCATAGTTCGCCAATTTTGACGGAACAAGAAAAACATGACTTATTTTCAAATGACTTTTCTTTTTCTATTTTTCAAAATTTCGGCTGAGTTTCAGGATATTTCAAACACCTACATCTCACTCTTTTCTTTTTCTTCTTTCTCTTTTTTTTTTTGATTTTTTTTCTCTTTTTATTTTTATTTTTATTTTCTTTCCCTATTCTATAAGCCAGTCAACATGCAAGCCTAAACAGACAGATACGCAAGTAGCAAGTAAGATGCATCAGGATGGTCTTTCAATTTGGGTACACCTGTCCTAGACGGACACAACCCCTGTGTTGAGTACCCAAAGTCAAATGCACATGATGCAAACAAACGCTCCTACTAGGGATCCGGCATGAGGCTATGTTATTCTAGGTTTAAAACCTGGGTGTATTGTTCTAGACCTGGCTTACCCGAGCGGACAACTCGAGCCGAGAGGGGGCTGCGTACCGGTAACCAAAAGATCATCCGGCTTTGCAACTTGTCCGAACCTCGTTCTATTTGGGATATGACACTAACAGAAAGAAGTCACGCCAGCGTGCACTCCTCAGGAGAGAGAAGAGAGGGGTTTCGTAGCAGTTTATATATACAGTTCAGATAATATCAAAGCGGTGAAAAGCAACATTTAGCACATTAGGCCAAAACATGTAATAAAATCAGATAATAAATAAAGCCAAATACAACAATTATTCCAAGCTCGAATTCTGAACCCTGAACCAGAGATTCTGGGTTCTTTTCCCCAGCAGAGTCGCCAGAGCTGTCACACCTCCTTTTTTACCTACACCCCCGAAAAGGGGTATAAGGGAGTTTTTTCCAACTTAAAGTGACAATCGAAACGGGATCATTTATTTATTAAATTCAGAATCGCCACTTGGGATAATTTATGGTGTCCCAAGTCACCGGTTCAAATCCCGAATCGAGGAAAAGATTGACTCTGTATTACAGTCCGCGAACCAGAAATCCGGGTAAGGAATTCTGTTAACCCGGGAGAAGGTGTTAGGCACTCCCGAGTTCCGTGGTTCTAGCACGGTCGCTCAACTGTTATAATTGGCCTATTATCTGATTTTAAGACATTTTGAACCTATGTGCAATTTTAAATTTTTAACCGCTTTTATTTAATTAATTAAAGGAAGATTGCAACATCATTTAAAATATGTTTCGAACCACGTCACATAAATGCACCCGCAGTCCATAACACATTTCATCTAACGTCGTTGAGATTTGGATTTGGGTCACATAAATGCGCACCCGATTTTAGGAAGGTAAATTATTAAAATAACGCGCCTAAAGCAACTACGCATTTGCAGCTTTGCGAGGGCCATGAAAATTCGCTAAATGGCACGCCTCGATTTCTAAGGATTAAAATTACTTAATTCATTTGTCTTTTTTTTTTTTAAAAACGCACAAGCAAACAAATAAAATAAACACAAACAGAATAATGAAAAGACTAAAAATCATTTAAAAGGAATACAATATATCCAAACAAACAAATCAGTAATCCAAAGAAAGCATATCGATAGTGGCGTAACAATAGTGCCATGAATCACTGCACAAACCAACACTCCTGAGGCATTTAATGATGCCAATGTCTTTCATATCATTTAACAGGTTAATAGCAAAGACCAAGAAAAGTGAGAAACGGACCTCTATGAACTCAGGTTTGAAATGAAGCTCGATAACGAAATTCCGAATTACAGAAAACTCGCCGGAGACCTCGACGGATTTTCGGATCTCGAACAACAACTCCGACGTTTGAAATCCAAAAAAACCAAAGAATGGACTAACTTCTCATTATATATTCTGGATTTGAAATCAAATATGAACCAACCCAAATGAAATCAAACGCCAAAACCTCCATTTTCCTTAGCTAATTTTCTGCCCAGATTTTCTCTTTTGTTTTTTTTCATTCTTATGTGTGTGTTAGTTACTCTTCTTCTCTTGTGTTTGAGGTGGCTGATGGGAGGTGAAAGAAAAGGGGTGATGCTGGATCTGTTTTGTGTTAAACCAAAACCAGGAAATGCTGCTTTGTTTTCCCATAAGAAAAAACGATTGGGGAGGGGGGTCTAGCTTGAGGAAGACGACGACAAGAAGGGGGATGGGGTCCGGTCTGCCAAGCTCCAAAAACGGCGCTGATTCTTTCGGTGTATTTTTGTGTGTCTCTTTTTCGTGTGTTTCAGCATTAGGAATTACCTCTATTATATAGATCTAGGTCTAAATGTGTATTTTTGTGTATTTTGCCAATTAGTCCCTAGGTCTTTTTGTGTTAAGTCCTTAGAGTCTTTTTATTTATTTTTTATTACAAAGAAGAGTCTAGAAGGGTCCCTAGAATTAACTTAATGAGTATTGGATATTGAGCTTAAGGAATGGGCTAGAAACTTGGGCATTTATGACTATCTATGTTTAAAATTAGCTTAATTAACTAAAACTATTATCAAAAATATTAATTAGCTCTACTTGAGTAAAAATAATTGTAAAATAAGACTGACCATTAGAACAAAACTATTTTTTTTGTATTTTTTCAAGATTAAAAATGACTACAAAACATTAATGAACCATTTTTTTTGTAATTTTTCGTTTTCTTGTAATTAAAAGTAAAAGAGTAAAAATGAGTTGAAATAGCTATATTAGGCCTAAATTAAATATTTACGTGCTGAAATATGAAAAATCTTGGGGAGGGTCAAAAATCACATGTCTACAGCTGCCCCTCTTTGATTGGAAAGACGAAGTATTTTCAGACAAAGAACGATTAGACAGGTTTTTCTGACCCGACCCTTATTTGGAGAGACTAAAAGCTAAAAGGGGGGGAGAATGTGACCGAGCCTGGGTATCTGAGCTGCCTACATATCCTTGGCTATAAAGGAATCAGGCCACGTGTAGTTCAGAAGTAAGTGAGATGATGGAGTGTACCGAGGTGGAGAGCCGATCGAGGTGCCGTTACGCCGAGGTTCCGGTCCGCGGTCCTGTTATCAAAAATCAAAACATGAAAAAGTCTAACTAAGCCTATCAGCTACGAGTTACAAGATTCCTATCCATGAGTTTTCTGAAGCTTGATCTTGAGTCTTGGTTGGTTCTTNAAGGGAGTAGGGTAGCAACAGACCTTAGTCTTTGCATTTTTCCCCTTTTCCAATTTTGTTTTTTTAAGCTCAGAAATCCCTAGCCAATTTTCCTTTTTGCTTAACTACCCTTAGTTCAATTTTCAGTTTTGCAGATAGTCCCCCTCCCCAGCTTCCTAGAAGCTTCCCTAGGTAGTTATAAAAGATTCCCCTTACCCAATTACCTAGACTACCCTGCAAAACTATGAGAGTTACCCCTTAATGACCCTGTTTTTACTGCTGAAACCTATGGGTATGGGTCAAAGCTGACCCAAGGTCCAAAACTCAAATGAGCAGGCCAAAATTGAACTTATGGCCCGCACATTATTCGAGACCCATTTAGCTAAAAGAAACAGAGGAGGAAACAAATGAATCAACTCCCAAGCCCAAAATCTGACTCACAAATGATTCTTCTCTTAAGTGGAAATACTAAATTGAGATAAAACTGAATTACCCATTTTAACAACAAACTAACCTAAACTAATTATCAGAATATTGACACAACCTAAAATAAAATCAAGGAAACAGATAACAACAATTACGAATTTGAAAAAGAAACTGAGAGAATGAAAAAGGAAGTAAATACACAAACACACAAACAACCAAACAAACTGTCCTAAAGGAGTACTAAGACTCGAAACTGATTTCAGTCGGGGCATGCTAAAGGAAAAAGAAAAAGAAGAGACGAGGCAGAAAGATGAACAAAAAGGCGAAGAAAGACAAGAAACTCACCGATTTAAACTTGAAATCACCGGGTAGTTCTGATTTAGTCCCAAAATGGTATAAATCGTCTGTTCTTTGTCAAGAACACACGAAGAACATCATTCTGAGATGAACCAGGCTTGGAACACTCGGGGGAACTGGAGGGATAACCTTGCATGGATGAACTTGACTTTGACCTCTAGAACTCGAACCCTAGATTTATGATTCGAGAGGTTTTGGGGGTATTTGAAAGAAACTAAGTAGGGATTCGGAATGGGAGGGTCTTCGAGATTGCGTGGTATTGATTTGGGGGTGAGAGGAGGTGGCGCTGCCACCCTAAGGCGGTGGGAAAAGAGGGCGGCGGGCTAGGGTTCGGGGATGTCTATGAAGAGGGAGGGGGTGTGTGAGAGAGATGATTGAGAGGGGGGGTGGGCTGGTTCGGACATATATATATTAAAGACCCGCCCAGTTCCCGTCCGTTGGATGAAGGAAATCAAGGGCTGTGATTAGGCTCGAAGAAACGGGGTCGTTTGGTGAGGAAACATCGTACGTGCGGTCCGTTCTCCTTTTCATGTTTACTAGTTGGTAGAATTCTTGTTAGAAATACTTGCACAAGCATACACGTAGCTGAACACTCCTATTAGAGGTGAATTCCTCCTGATTTTGCTAAGGGTGGAGGTACGCCCTTGTTTATCCATTTTACACGTGAGAGTGGCCCTAATTAGCCAGTGAGTTGTCAGCATGACCGTGAGATTGATGGGGCACAGGATTCCAAGTGTTAGATTTCAGATGCTGGGTTCTCGTGAGTTGTGGTTTGTCCGAAACTTGGTAAAATTGTTGAAAGGGTTGAATAAGACCTTATGTGGACATCATTGTAGGATATAAGTTATTGACTGGTTTTCCCCTTGCTGTGTTGTGACCTTAGGATTTGGATTGTGACTCTGCCGTCATTTCGTATCATCATTTATTATATTCTCGTCGTTACTTGTTGCCCTTTTCCCCTTATTGTGAATTGTAGCATTCTTGGTCATTCATGGAGTCTTTACATATTTATATATTGTTTCCATTATTCCTATGATTATACTGTTTATTTGAACGGTAGGTGTCTTGACTGTTCCTCTTCACTACTCCATCGAGGTTAGTCTTGATACTTACTGGGCACGGCCGTGGTGTGCTCATGCTACTCTTCTGCACATTTTTGTTGTGCAGATACAGGTACCCCCACTCAGTTCTGTCAGCCTTGGAAGGAGGCGTATCGATAAAGACTTCGAGGTATATCTGCTACGTCCGCAGATCGAGGAGCCCCTTTCCAGCTTTCTGTAATAAGTATAGCTCCTTCAGTATTTTCTCCTTTGTATAGACATTCTGGAGTCAGAGCCTCTTATGTATCCCTTAGCTTGTGATTTGTGAGTTTCCGAGTTTTGGGAGTTTTGTTAGCTTCGAGAATTGTTGTGGCATGTGCCGAACGGCACCTTAAACACCGTTTTATTTTTACTAGTTCAGTTTTATTTACTTTCTTCCGCAATTATGGTTTATTTTCCGCATTGTTAGGCTTACCTAGTCGTAGGAACTAGGTGCCATCACAACATGTTCACGGAGGGCGAACTGGGGTCGTGACAAGTTGGTATCAGAGCTCTAGGTTCGTAGGAGTCGCAGATCACAAGCCGCTTTATTAGAGTCTCGTGGATCGGTACGGAGACGTCTGTACTTATCTATGAGAGGCTATGTAACCTTTAGGAAAATTCTACTTCATTTGATTTCGCTATCGTGCGAGATTTTGACATTCACAATCCTGAACCTCTGTCTTCCACTCTCTCACAGATGGTGAGGACACGAACTACCCGAGGTGATCAGGAACCTTTCTGCAGCCGTCGAAGGTCGGGGCTGGGGTAGAGTTCGAGGACGCGCACGTGGTGCAGCGAGAGCACCTGCGCGAGCTGCCACCGAGGTACCACCAGTAGATCCACCCGGAGTCCAGGCACCTGACACGCCTATAGCTACTACTACTCCAGCCCTTCAGGAGACTTTGGCACAGTTCATGAGTATGTACACCACTTTGGCTCAGGCGGGATTGCTTCCCCTTGCTGCAGCCACATCCCAGGCCGGGGGAGGAGCATAGAGTCCCGCCGCCCGCACTCCTGAGCAGCGAGCGCATGTCGAGCAGGTCCTTGAGATTATTCTTGCGCCGCCTGCAGCACCAGTTCAGCCCGAGGGCATGGCAGCGGCTTCCGAGCAGGAGCAGATGAGACTAGAGAGGTTCAAGAAGTATGATCCTCCGGTGTTCAGTGGATTAGCATCAGACGATGCTTTGGGGTTTCTTGATGAGTGTTACCGCATTCTCCGTACTATGGGTATCTCTGGATCGAGCGGGGTTTCTTTCACTACTTTCCAGCTTCGAGGAGCCGCCTATGAGTGGTGGTGCACCTATGAGTTAGACAACCCAGACGAGGTAGCTTCACTGACTTGGACCCAGTTTTCAGACATGTTCCTGAGAGAGTTTGTTCCTCAGAGCCTCAGGGATGCATGGTGCGCGGAGTTTGAGCATTTGCGCCAGGGTGTTATGACCGTAGTATGCTGTCCATTACACCAGTTTGGCTAGACATGCCCCAACCTTGGTTTCTACTGTTCGCGAGAAGGTTCGCCGGTTCATTGAGGGGCTTATTCCCAGCATCAGATCCAGTATGGCTTGTGAGTTGGAGATGGATATTCCATATCAGCAGGTGGTGAACATCGCTAGGAGGATAGAGGGTATGCATGCTAGAGAGAGAGAGGGCAGGCAGGGTCACGAGAGAGAGAGCAGACGAGATTAGGAGAGAGAGTTTGAGGAGGCGAGGAGGCCTCGTAGACCGGGGAGGTATACTGGTCCTTATTTTGGAGGGAGGGTGCGTCATGGTAGAGGTTTTACGGGTCAGCCAGTTCAGTTCGCGCTTCAGGTTTTGCATGGTGACTCAGGTGTTCATGGGTCTCGGAGTACCCGTATTGCGCAGTTCCCACCGCCTCATTAGTAGAGAGGGTGCTTTGAGTGTGGAGATACTAGCCACATGGTGAGAGATTGTCCCAAACTTCGGACCGGTGTGTCCCGGCGAGGTATTCAGGCAGGTAGAGGGCGCCCAAGAGGGGGAGGCCCGGCTCGTTGATGTGTTTCATATAGTAGGCTTGAGGTCGGTGCACCAGTTGAATGTCATTCAGGTACGGATTCGGTTTGTTATAGAGTGGCACTATCTGTAGTTCATCACAGTTTTGCTTATCGGGGTGAGTTCCCTTATTTGTTGATTTCAGTTATGGGTGCATTTCATGATTTGCACTCTGTTTATGTGATTATCCCGTTGGTAGGTTTTATGAGTGATAGCCGTGTCTATCGTCCGTTTCTAGCTGTTGTCGAGAGTTATGAGGCTAGTAGCAAATTCATGTTGTCTGTTTCGGTAGGTTTGATGTGATCTCTGAGTATTCTTGGTTACGGGCTGTGATTTCTATGCTCCACCGGTGTGGGAGCCAGCTTGTGTTGTAATTGTAGACGGAATTGATCTAGTGAGAGTCTCTAGATGGGTTGATGTGTGCCCTACGTTGTGAT
>NW_017671863.1:216943-224399 GCF_001879085.1 Nicotiana attenuata
GGTTAGTGTGTGGACTTGGTCCTGATGAGTACAGCAGGATTCAAGGCTGTACTACTGCCAAGGAGATTTGGGACACTTTACAAGTGGCTCATGAAGGAACACCTCAGGTGAAGAGGTCAAGAGGAACACTGTTGTATTCTCAATATGAGAATTTTACTATGAAGGATGGAGAAACTATCCAAGAAATGTATACCAGGTTCACTACACTGACAAATGAACTTGAGTCTCTTAGAAGAATTATCCTGGAAGAAGACAAGGTGGAGAAGATTCTAACTAGAGTTCTGCCAATCTCCTGGGAAAGCAAAATCACTGCCATTCAGGAATCCAAGAACATTGCTACTTCAAAGTTGGATGAACTGATTGGAAATCTCACTGCCTATGAATTGAGAAGGCAAACAATGAAGATGGATGCTCCAAAGAATGAAAGAAGTCTGGCTCTCAGAATTTCAGAAGGATCAGATCTTGAAGATGATGAAATAGCTATGATAACCAGAGATTTCAAGAAATATCTTATGAGAGGAAAGGGTGCTTCAAAAGGAACAACATTTAGCAAACCTAGGGCTCCTGAGAAACAAACCAATGAGGGGTGTTACAAGTGTGGGAAGACTGATCACCACATCAGAAACTGCCCTCAATGGGAGATTGAATGGAAGAAAGAAAAGCGCTACGAGAAGCTACCCCCCCCCTTTTTTTTTTTTGAAAGAAGATCTCTGTTATGAAGTCGCGTTATGTATAGCTCTAGATTCAAAAATCTAATTGTTTTTAGCAACTCAAACTTCATAATGAAACATTACAACACACTTCTATACAACCAACTATTACAAGCCATATGGGGAGATGCTATAAGACTTGACTGAGAGAAAGGTTTTTGACATACGAATGTGTTACTAGGTGTATTTCTCCTTGGCTAACCTAACGCCAAAGGCGAGACCTAGACTGATAAGCAGATCGTTTGACAAGCACAAGTGTAGATATTCCATTATCGAAAAAGATCATTCAATTTCAACAATTGCGGCATGCTATCAACCTTGATGAATCTTGAAGTTGAAGTGATATTGAGAAGTAAAAATAAAATGGAAGAATGATATGAGATAGTATCATGGAGGTTTGCGGATGTTCAAATGAGTTCTTCATGGATTTTGACTTGAGAACTACCAGATGCTAAGGAAACACAGAAGAACATGAGAAACAGGCGTTGTGCTGTAATAAATCCCAAAGGTGTGCTTGGTCTTGATGGAGAGCCTAGTATGGGTCCTTTACGAGACAGAAAGTGTTACAATTACTCATAGAAGGATATGTTCTCTCATGGTTATCGAACAGTACGTGGAAACTAGCACAATGTTTTGGCCAAGATCAGTTGAAGTTTTGAAGAATGACAAACGACTCAGTGAAGGACCAGGTTCATCTAAGGAGCAACAAGTTGTTATGGCCATACACATGAGTGCACGTGAAGAAGATAAGTCCTTGAGATCAAGCAGCATATATCTTGATGAATATCTTTCCAACTGATGAAAAGTTGCATATAGGATAAGGAGTTGAAGTCTCCTTTGAAAGAGAATACATCCGGATCAAGTATGGATTAGGAGTTAGAGTGTTCTTGGACTCGAATTGTCAAAGGATCCACAATTCGAGTTCTTATCAAACTCTGATTATAACTCTTTAAATATAATGATTGTTCTCTTTTACAGGTGTATGCACATAAGCAGAAGTTAAGCATATTTGAGAGCAAAAAGATCAAGTCTGATTTGCAAGCACATATGCAAGTACAAGTGTGCACGTCTGAGCTACATGAACTAAGATAGAAGAACCAGTTTCATCATTGTGTTTATTCTAAGTTAGTTCAATCGTAGTAGGTTTTCATATTGTACCTTTCAGCTTTCTTAGAAGCAATTGTATTAGGTACTTGAGTATTCAAGTTAGAGTTAACTTGAAAGTGTCGCAACAGTTGAGGCTGTGTGCTACACTAGGATTAGAGTTAATCCTTAGGTTTACAAAGAGTTTTGAAATGCAGTTTTTGGCTCAGTGATTTTAGTGGAGTTTGGGAAAATCCTACTGAGTAGTAGGTCGTGGTTTTTTTCACCCTTTTGAGCCAGGTGGCTTTCCACGTAAAAATCTCTTGTGCACTTTACTTTCAGTATTTATTTTCCGCAAACTGCTGTAGTTTAGAACACTTAGAAGAACCAGGTTCTTCTAACGCGAAAATTAGGTACCACACAAATAAACCCCCCCTCGTGTGGTATTGACGTTTATAACAACAATTTGGTATCAGAGCAGGTTATTCTTGAAGAGGTTAACACCTTAGGAAGAAGATCAACATCAGTGCACCACCTGGGAACTGGGAAGGGCCAATCCACTGCCAGGCCTCCTCTCTTTCAATGGCCTCTACTACTCCTGGTGGAAAAACAGAATGAGGGACCATATAATGGGCGAAGACTATGAGCTTTTGGGATATCATCACTAATGGTCCTTTAGCCACAACCAAGAAGAATGCTGAAGGAGTGGATGTTCCAAAGACAAGAGTAGATTGTACTGTTGAAGCTCTAAGGAAATGGGAGAAAAATGCAAACGCCAGAAATGGTTACGTGGCATCCACAACTAGACGGAGCACCACAATGTATATATCAACAATACTAATCTCAGTATTACAAGCACTACATTATCATAAGGATACAAGAACATGGACTGCACAGTTTTAGATCAAAACACCTATATGGTACCTTTCAAGGAAAAAAAAAATTATTTTCCTTCCACGACACTTTCAGTCTCCCAGATGACCTTCTCAACTTACAAGCTCTATCATGACACATTCTCGGAAATAATATCAACTCCCAAACATACATAACAAGGATTATAGATAGACATCTCGCATGAGTTAACTATCCATTGACTTTACCTTTAATAATTTCCACTGTACAATTTACATCCCACCGGATATTGCAATTCATGGTAACAACAACAACCCATAATTCCATCACATGGCATCATACCATCAAGAATGTCATTTCATAGTAACCAAACAATCATGTGTTCATAATATTCCTTACCAGCCATTAATGTAATCACAAAGGTGTTCATCAACAAGAACATAATTTCATTTCAATCAACAATCCATATGAAGTCAAGCCACGATGATTCTTGCCAGCGGTGCATCATATAGGATATTACCATGATCATATAGTTCAATCAAATCAATTCATACCCCTCTTTTATCACTACCTTCTTAGACATAAACATATGGAAACACGAAGTACATGAGGAACAGTTACTGGGAACATTATACTCCTAGTGCAACCTACTGTGTAATACACTTATGTTACCTTTATTATCAACTCCCATGACATCTTCAGGGGAAAATATGGAGAATAGCCTACTCACCCTCCAAACTCTAAATCTCTAGGCGAACACTCACACTAAACCCTTGATGACCTTCAACAATTACTCTAAGATGTGCTATCATAAACTGACCATAGAATTACCTATCAAATATATATATGTGATCATACTGTCAAGCTTCATCTTCGACTCTTCTGAACTTACAATACCCAATGGATCTAATACAATGAGGAACAGCGGAGTTCAAGATCAGGCTGGAGTTATTCAGGAATCCATTAATGTGCTGAGTTGAGCATTTCATGAGGTTATATGCTAAGAGACACAGAAAGTTACTACTAACAATACTGATGTGGTTAATTATTGTGAGGACATCAATTACTACACAAATGAGGCATAGGGGTAAGTAGTACATTGGCAATAGGAATCATTAAGGAGGAATTCTCAAGTACGTGAACCACTCATTTTCTAGAGTGTAGGGAAAATCTGTTTATCAAGAATAAGAATACTTTGGCACCTTGAATGCGATATGGGATTCAAAACACATGAAGTGGAATTACACTCCTGACGTTAGCTGACACAAGGAATCTATGCCGTAAGCCCATGCGGATGAAAATGAAGTTAAAACACTTATGAGATTATCATAACTCAAACAGCTTAACCCTCCTTGACAGTTGACCCTATATGAGAGAACTAAAGGTATGACAACTTGTCTTCCAAATTAATATGCTCATGATATGTGCAAAAATCGAAAGGCATCCAATCTCACCCCTTTCACGGGTAAAACCACATAGCACGGACATCTAAATGTTGGGATGAAATCATGTACTGGTTAGAGGCATTCTAATGGTTAACACGATGCTCCGGGGAGAAAGACAAATGACACTCTTATACACCAAAGGAGGTAGAATACCATGGGTAGCAAAACTTCCCTCGCATGACAATGATATAGTCAATTATTCTAGAAGTCGAGTGATAAGAAAGCCACGTAACTCATCCAATCTGACCCATTTAAGACTTTGGAAAAAGGGGATGCACTTTGGTTTGAAATCAGGGAAATTTTAACCTGAGCTTAAAGGAAAATCACTACTTTTGAAACCCATGGAACAAGCCCTCGTAATCCTAGAAAATCGATAACAATGACGAGGAAGTACTTAAAACCATTACGAGTTGGTATAAAACAAGACCTCAAAGTGCCCACATGGATAAGTTCGAAAGAATGAGGCGTCTTAATGCATTTATCGAGGAGATGTAACCTGGGTTATCTAGTCACATGGACAAGCAGAGGAGATAAATGGTTGTTCGAAAAACATCTATAAAGAATACCAGCAATATTTATTTATTCTAACAAAAGGAATATGTCCCCATCCTTAATACTACAAGACTTCCTCTTTGATGCCATGAAACATAAATGAATTCTACAATGAGAGTCATCAGATCAAATGGATAGTGGGGTAGCAAAACTAATGAGCACCATTCGGAACCAACGAGCTTAAACCAAGTTGAAGACATTAGAAGTCTGTAGGAAAGGAGAAATTTGCCCACTCTCGGGGAGCTTGTAGAGTACATCAAAGTGAGGTTAATTAAATCATATCATATAGTTGGATAACTAATCGAGACATTGAGATGATATAGCATTGAAGATTATGGATAAACAACACATGATGCAAGAAAAATTACAGAAAGTGAGAGAGCCTTATGGGAGTAACCTTTTCATTGTATCCACTAGGGAGGGGGTAATATAAAGCGATTACGAGAAGCTACCCCCCCCCCCCCCTTTTTTTTTTGAAAGAAGATCTCTGTTATGAAGTCGCGTTATGTATAGCTCTAGATTCAAAAATCTAATTGTTTTTAGCAACTCAACTTCATAATGAAACATTACAACACACTTCTATACAACCAACTATTACAAGCCATATGGGGAGATGCTATAAGACTTGACTGAGAGAAAGGTTTTGACATACGAATGTGTTACTAGGTGTATTTCTCCTTGGCTAACCTAACGCCAAAAGGCGAGACCTAGACTGATAAGCAGATCGTTTGACAAGCACAAGTGTAGATATTCCATTATCGGAAAAAGATCATTCAATTTCAACAATTGCGGCATGCTATCAACCCTTGATGAATCTTGAAGTTGAAGTGATATGAGAACCCAATGAGATAGTATAGAATAATCATGGAGGGTTTGCGGATGTTCATAATGAGTTCTTCATGGATTTTGACTTGAGAACTACCCAGATGCTAAGGAAACACAGAAGAACATGAGAAACAGGCGTTGTGCTGTAATAAATCCCAAAGGTGTGCTTGGTCTTGATGGAGAGCCTAGTATGGGTCCTTACGAGACAGAAAGTGTTACAATTACTCATAGAAGGATATGTTCTCTCATGGTTATCGAACAAGTACGTGGAAACTAGCACAATGTGTTGGCCCAAGATCAGTTGAAGTTTTGAAGAATGACAAACGAACTCAGTGAAGGACCAGGTTCATCTAAGGAGACACAGTTGTTATGGCCCATACACATGAGATGCACGTGAAGAAGATAAGTCCTTGAGATCAAGCAGCAATATCTTGATGAATATCTTCTCAACTGATCGAAAAGATTGCATATAGGATAAGGAGTTGAAGTCTCCTTATGAAAAGAGAATTACATCCGGATCAAGAATATGGATTAGGAGTTAGAGTTGTTCTTGGACTCGAATTGTCAAAGGATCCACAATTCGAGTTCTTATCAAACTCTGATTACTAACTCTTTAAATATAACGATTGTTCTCTTTTACAGGTGATTGCACATAAGCAGAAGTTAAGCATATTTGAGAGCAAAAAGATCAAGTCTGATTTGCAAGCAACATATGCGAGATACAAGTGTGCACCTCAGAAGCTACATGAACTAAGATAGAAGAACCAGTTTCATCATTGTGTTTATTCTAAGTCTAGTTCACTTGTAGTAGGTTTTCATATTGTACCTTTCAGCTTTCTTAGAAGCAATTGTATTAGGTACTCTGAGTATTCAAGTTAGAGTTAACTTGAAAGTGTCGCAACAATTGAGGATGTGTGCTACACTAGGATTAGAGTTAATCCTTAGGTTTACAAAGAGTTTTGTAAATGCAGTTTTTGGCTCAGTGATTTTAGTGGAGTTGGGAAAATCCTACTGAGTAGTAGGTCGTGGTTTTTTCACCTTTTGAGCCAGGTGTTTTCCACGTAAAAATCTCTGTGCACTTTACTTTCAGTATTTATTATTCCGCAAAGTGCTGTAGTTAGAACACTTAGAAGAACCAGGTTCTTCTAAAGCGAAAATTAGGTACCACACAAATCACCCCCCCCCCCTCTTGTGTGGTATTGACATTTATAACATCAATTGGTATCAGCGCAGGTTATCCTTGAAGAGGTTAACACCTTAGGAAAAGATCAACATGAGTGCACCACCTGGGAACTGGGAAGGGCAATCCACTGCCAGGCCTCCTCTCTTCAATGGCCTCTACTACTCCTGGTGGAAAAACAGAATGAGGGACCATATAATGAGCGAAGACTATGAGCTTTGGGATATCATCACTGATGGTCCTTTAGCCACAACCAAGAAGAATGCTGAAGGAGTGGATGTTCCAAAGACAAGAGTAGACTGTACTGCTGAAGACCTAAGGAAATGGGAGAAAAATGCAAAAGCCAAGAAATGGTTAGTGTGTGGACTTGGTCCTGATAAGTACAGCAGGATTCAAGGCTGTACTACTGCCAAGGAGATTTGGGACACATTACAAGTGGCTCATGAAGGAACACCTCAGGTGAAGAGGTCAAGAGGAACACTGCTGTATTCTCAATATGAGAATTTTACTATGAAGGATGGAGAAACTATCCAAGAAATGTATACCAGGTTCACTACACTGACAAATGAACTTGAGTCTCTTGGAAGGATTATCCTGGAAGAAGACAAGGTGGAGAAGATTCTAACTAGAGTTCTGCCAATCTCCTGGGAAAGCAAAATCACTGCCATTCAGGAATCCAAGAACATTGCTACTTTAAAGTTGGATGAACTGATTGGAAATCTCACTGCCTATGAATTGAGAAGGCAAACAATGAAGATGGATGCTCCAAAGAAAGAAAGAAGTCTGGCTCTCAGAATTTCAGAAGCTAT
>NW_017671863.1:226449-231243 GCF_001879085.1 Nicotiana attenuata
AACAAATATGTAATGGTGCTAGTTGATGATTATTCCAGATTCACCTGGGTTTTATTTCTAACCTCTAAAGATGAAGCATTTGACATGTTGTCTGCATTTGTTAGGAAAACTCAGAAACAATTAGGAAATCAACTTGCATCCATTAGGTCTGATCATGGAACTGAGTTTGAAAACTCTAAGTTTGCTGAATTTTGTGATGAAAATGGCATAGATCATAATTTCTCTGCCCCTAGGACTCCACAACAAAATGGTGTAGTTGAAAGGAAAAATAGAACTCTTGAGGATATGGCTAGAACAATGTTATTATCTAGCAAATTACCTCACAGTTTCTGGGCAGAGTAAACACTGCATGCTACATCATAAATAGATGCATGACCAGACCACTAGTAGAGAAGACTCCCTATGAGTTACTTAAAGGGAGAAAACCAAACATATCCCATCTTAGGGCTTTTGGTTGCAAGTGCTATGTGCACAATAATGGAAAAGACTCTCTAGGAAAGTTTGATCCCAGAAGTGATGAGGGAGTATTCTTGGGATATTCTTCACATAGTAAAGCTTATAAAGTTTTTAATAAAAGAACACTGTGTGTAGAAGAGAGTGTGCATGTAGTATTTGATGAAACTAACATTCTTTCTGAGAGACAGGAACAAAAAGATGAAGCCATTGGACTAGTCAAAGATCTGGCTGAATCATCAGCTCAGGTCAAAGTGGTACCTGCAGAAGGAACAGGTGATGGAACAGGTTCATCCTTACAGGGCAACCTGACAGGGGGAAGAAATCAAAAGGGAACTGAAATAAACCCCTTAAAAGAACTTGCTCATGAACCTGTTCCTCATCAAATTGATGAAACATCCAGCAGAAGCCAGTTGGTTGTAAAGCCTCACAAGTATCAAAGTTCTCATCCCATTGAGAACATTCTCACTGATCCAACTTCTGGAGTCAAAACCAGATCACAACTAAAGAATCTGTGTGCTTTTGATGCCTTCTTATCTATTATTGAACCTAAAAATATTTCTGAGGCTTTGCAGGATGCAGATTGGGTAAATGCAATGCAGGATGAGCTAAACCAGTTTGAAAGAAGTCAAGTTTGGCACCTAGTTCCTAAACCCAAGGACAGATCAGTCATTGGTACCAAATGGGTCTTTAGGAACAAACTTGATGAAGATGGAACTGTCACAAGGAACAAGGCAAGATTGGTAGTCCAAGGCTATAGCCAAGAGGAAGGGATAGACTATGATGAGACCTTTGCCCCAGTTGCAAGACTAGAGGCAATCAGACTCCTCATTGCCTTTGCAGCACATATGGAATTCTCTCTCCATCAGATGGATGTCAAAAGTGCTTTCTTAAATGGCTACCTCAAGGAGGAAGTGTTTGTGAAACAACCTCCAGGATTTGAAAGCAAGGAATGTCCTGAGCATGTGTATAAGCTGGACAAAGCTCTATATGGGCTCAAACAGGCCCCAAGAGCTTGGTATGAACGACTATCAAAATTCCTACTGGAGCATGGGTACAAAAGAGGTAAAATAGATAGCACTTTGTTCCTAAGGGAAAAAGGTAAAGACCTCCTTGTTGTACAAATATATGTTGATGACATAATATTTGGGGCCACTTCTGATAGGTTGAGCAAGGACTTTGCAAAATTAATGGGAAGTGAGTTTGAAATGAGTATGATGGGTGAACTAAATTTCTTCCTAGGCTTGCAGATCAAACAAAGTCCAAATGGAACCATGATTCATCAGTAGAAGTATACAAAAAAACTAATCAAGAAGTTTAAAATGGAAGACTCTAAAGAAATAGATACACCTATTGCAACTGCCACTAAATTAGATGTTGATGAACCTGGTTCATCAGTTGATCAAAAGTTGTATAGGGGTATGATTGGTTCACTCTTGTATCTCACTGTCAGCAGACCTGACATTGTTTTCAGTGTAGGACTTTGTGCTCGTTTTCAAGCTAATCCTAAAGACTCTCACTTGACTGCTGTCAAGGGGATATTGAGATATCTGAAGGGGACTACTGAATTGTGCCTATGGTACCCTAAAGGTAGTAATTTCGATCTAGTAGGTTATGCTGATGCTGACTATGCAGGTTTCCTAGTGGATAGAAAAAGCACCTCAGGTATGGCTCACTTTCTTGGTTCATGTCTTGTATCAAGGGCTACTAAAAAACAAAATTCAGTAGCCCTATCTACTGGTGAAGCTGAGTATGTGGCTGCAGCTTCTTGTTGTGCTCAACTACTGTGGATCAAACAATAATTAGTAGACTTTGGTATAGAAGTGGGATGCATACCAATATTCTATGATAACACTAGTGCTATAAGTATGACAAAGAACTCTGTTCATCATAAAAGGACCAAGCACATAGATGTTGGACACCACTTCTTAAGAGATAACTATGAGAAAGGGTTAATGTCCATAGAATTTTGTGCTACTGATAAACAAATAGCTGACATCTTCACTAAAGCACTGAGTAGAGAAAACTTTGAAAGGAACAGGTTGGAAATAGGGATGATTAAGATCACCTAAAAGGTCCAGTTCAGAATGCACAATGAAAAAAAATGATGAAAAAGATGAATTTTTTTTTTATTTTTAGTTAGGAGTTCTTAATTCAATGTAAATATCTAGACTAATTCTTACTCAGTCTCATACTTTGATTAGTATACTCCTGTGACATGTGTTTATATGAATCCCTAATCTCTTACAAAGTTTTTCTATTCTGACATTTGAGGCATGATCAAGGGAAGTTTTACTTGAAGAACCAGGTTCATCAGTATATGCTCATAAGAAAGTTCAGGTATGTTTCTATACTTTGCACAATTATAAAGATAAAATTATCAACCATGAGCAGAAGTCCTAATTACACCAAACTTTCGTAAATTCTATCCGTTGAGCATTGAACCAGTTTCATTATCCTGGGAGTCTAACTAAAACAGGATTTTTTTCCTAAAAACTAGCGCCACTCATTTATCTCTAAAGAGACCGGAACTCTAATTTGATTAGACTTCTTATTGACCTCCGAAAAAGCTGCCGTTACAGGCTTAATCATGATCCCTCTTTAAATACACTCCAAACCCTCTCTCATCACTAATAACCGTCATTTCACTTCTCAAATCCTTCTGATAAACCCTTTTCTTCTCCAAAAATCCCCAAAATATTTCCAGAAATTATCCGCCATGACTAATCCTCAAGACAATCATGGAACTCCCCCACCTATTTCCTCTAATACCTCATCATCAACACCTCTAGTTGAAAGTCCAAAACCCAGATTTCGTAGGCAAAATATGTTAGCAAGAAAAACTGTAGCATCCGGCCCTCTCAGAAAAGCCTTGAACGAGAATTAAAGGCTAGTCAAAGAAAAGGGGCTTCATCTGAAGAATCCCACTCAAGCTCTGAATCTGAAAAGTTCATCTCTGCTAGTGAAGGAGAAGAACCTGGGTCATCTGACAATGACAAGAGTCAAGAAAACCCAAGAGAGGTAAACACCTGTTATGTATTTTCTGATATAGCTGAGAAGGTAGATAATAGGTTTGTGCTTGTGGGTGCTGTGAAAAATGTTGAAGGGGCTGAGACTAGTAGGAGGAGAAAGAAAAAGAAAGGGGAGGTTCTTGCTATATGTGGTGGTGGAGAAGAAGGTGGCTTGAAGTCAGGGGGAAGCGGATCAGGAGAAGCTACTGAGAGACTTGTTAAGATGAGTGAGCAACAAGAAGAACTTGGTTTTTCTGTGGAGGAGACTTTAGCAGATATTCTAAAGAAAGTAGGGGCCAGTTATGACCCAAAGAAGCGCAAGGCATCTTCACAAAAGACCGCAGTTGCTGACAAACCATCAAAGAAAAGCAAAGTAACATCTCCCAAGACTGCTGCTACTTCTGTACCTAGGGGAAGAACTACAAGGAGTAAAGTAAGGCAAACTGAAGCAGAACTACAGGAAGCATTAGAGAAGAGTAAGAAAAAGAAGAAGGAAAAAGGAAAGGAAAAGGTAGTAGAAAGTTCTTAGGCTGCTGTAGAAGAGGAGGAGGAGATGGACTTGGTCCATCAAGAGAGAGGCACAACTGAAGAAGTGGTTCCCACTGTCAAACCAAAAAGAACCAAGACTCCTGCAAAGAAATCTTCAAAGTCTGTGCCTGCTGAACCTTCTTTGGCTAAAAGAACAAGGTCTGCGTTAAAGGGAAAACAAGTGAAAATTACTGAGGAAGAAGATGAGGAGTGGAGTGGAGAAGAAGAAAAAGAGGACTCTGAACAAGAGCAAGATCGCTTTGTTATTTTTAGCAGGAGGAAGATATTGAAGGGAAGGCTGCTGAAAGACCTGGAGGAACCAGGCATGGTTAGGCTAGTAGATGCTTTAGCTGCACAGGGCTGGAAGGACATGGTCCTTCAGATGGATGGGAGACTAGCCAGAAGAGAGTTGATTGAATTTATGGCGAATGGCTCGGTGGAAAATGGGCGAGTAACCAGTATAGTGAAAGGTGTGAATGTGGAGTTTGATGCACCAGAGCTGGGCAGGATTCTAGACATCCCAAGTGAGGGCTATGATGATTACACTAGGCAAAGGTGGCCTTGTCTAGATGATCTGCCCACAACACTCCAAATTACCAGGAACTTCTGTGACACAAAGCATGCTGAAGAGGTGCCTGAAGCACGATTTGTTCAAAAGAGTGAAATGAAGCCAGAGCATAAAGTGCTATTTGAGTTTGTGAACAAATGTCTGTTGCCTAGACAAGAGAGGAGGCACACAGCAAATTATATGGACCTGGTTCTCATGGAGTGTCTTGTAAGGGGTAAACAAATCAATTGGCCT
>NW_017671863.1:231929-242884 GCF_001879085.1 Nicotiana attenuata
TTCGCCCCAGTGACCATGAGTAATGATTAATATTCTGGGATTCACATATTTATGCAACTTTTCGATGATGCCAAAAGGGGGAACATATTGTGCTTTAAAAGAAATTGTGTCTTGTGTCTATTTTCTGAACAGTGATGTTTATGACCTAATTAAATCTGGACCTTAATGATAAGTAAGTGATGATATTTTAACTGAGTTCCACAGGTTCTATAATCAGTGAACATTGATGTTTATGACCTAATTAAATCTGGCCCTTAATGATAAGTAAGTGATGATATTTTAGCTGAGTTCCACAGGTTCTATAATCAGTAAAAGCACAGAGTTTGTCATCATCAAAAATGGGGAATTTGTTGGCCCAAGATCAGTTGAAGTTTTGAAGAATGACAAACGAACTCAGTAAAGGACCAGGTTCATCTAAGGAGACACAGTTGTTATGGCCCACACACATGAGATGCACGTGAAGAAGATAAGTCCTTGAGATCAAGAAGCAATATCTTGATGAATATCTTCTGAACTGATCGAAAAGATTGCATATAGGATAAGGAGTTGAAGTCTCCTTATGAAAAGAGAATTACATCCGGATCAAGAATATGGATTAGGAGTTAGAGTTGTTCTTGGACTCGAATTGTCAAAGGATCCACAATTCGAGTTCTTATCAAACTCTGATTACTAACTCTATAAATATAACGATTGTTCTCTTTTACATGTGATTGCACATAAGCTGAAGTTAAGCATATTGAGAGCAAAAGATCTAGTCTGATTTTGCAAGCAACATATGCGAGATACAAGTGTGCACGTCTGAAGCTACATGAACTAAGATAGAAGAACCAGTTTCATCATTGTGTTTATTCTAAGTTTAGTTCAATTGTAGTAGGTTTTCATATTGTACCTTTCAGCTTTATCTAGAAGCAATTGTAATAGGTATATTGAGTATTCAAGTTAGAGTTAACTTGAAAGTGTCGCAACAGTTGAGGCTGTGTGCTACACTGGGATTAGAGTTAATCCTTAGGTTTACAAAGAGTTTTGTAAATGCAGTTTTTGGCTCAGTGATTTTAGTGGAGTTTGGGAAAATCCTACTGTGTAGTAGGTCGTGGTTTTTTCACCTTTTGAGCCAGGTGTTTTCCACGTAAAAGTCTCTGTGCACTTTACTTTCAGCATTTATTATTCCGCAAACTGCTGTAGTTAGAGCACTTAGAAGAACCAGGTTCTTCTAACGCGAAAATTAGGTACCACACAAATCACCCCCCCTCTTGTGTGGTATTGACGTTTATAACATCAATTGGTATCAGAGCGGGTTATCCTTGAAGAGGTTAACACCTTAGGAAAAGATCAACATGAGTGCACCACCTGGGAACTGGGAAGGGCAATCCACTGCCAGGCCTCCTCTCTTCAATGGCCTCTACTACTCCTGGTGGAAAAATAGAATGAGGGACCATATAATGGGCGAAGACTATGAGCTTTGGGATATCATCACTGATGGTCCTTTAGCCACAACCAAGAGGAATGCTGAAGGAGTGGATGTTCCAAAGACAAGAGTAGATTGTACTGCTGAAGATCTAAGGAAATGGGAGAAAAATGCAAAAGCCAAGAAATGGTTAGTGTGTGGACTTGGTCCTGATGAGTACAACAGGATTCAAGGTTGTACTACTGCCAAGGAGATTTGGGACACTTTACAAGTGGCTCATGAAGGAACACCTCAGGTGAAGAGGTCAAGAGGAACACTGCTGTATTCTCAATATGAGAATTTTACTATGAAGGATGGAGAAACTATCCAAGAAATGTATACCAGGTTCACTACACTGACAAATGAACTTGAGTCTCTTGGAAGGATTATCCTGGAAGAAGACAAGGTGGAGAAGATTCTAACTAGAGTTTTGCCAATCTCCTGGGAAAGCAAAATAACTGCCTTTCCGATGGTGGAGGAGGTGGTTCCCCGTCCAGGGAAGGCGAGGACTGACTTTAATAGCCCTGCCGGAGATGAACCAGAACATGTTCCTTCTACGATGGATGCTGCGGCGCTCACGGCATTCAAAGCCAAGCGGGGGATCCCTGATCATATTGGACTGGTTCCGGCGGACCGGAACATAGTGCATATATACCATGCGGGCTACTACGCATTTTATGTGTATCCCTTTGTCATCAGGTACACGCTTCCCCTACCTTCCTTGGTGGTGGATTTCTGCCGCTTCTATGAGGTGTGCCCGGCTCAACTCTCTCCGTACGCGTACAAGCATTTCCTTATGCTCATCAAGTACACGGAGCTGGCCAGCCGAGAGATTCTCTAGGACATATGATACACCTCTTCACCCCCCATTTTCTTATGGGTACGATGATTCATATGCGCCACGGAGGAACCAAGAGTTTGGTGGTAAAAATGGACGACAAGGCAAATCACCGCTTTTGGGAGAGCTTCTTCTACATCCGAACAGAGCACATCGTGTTGGACCCGTCAGGGTTTCCTGAGACGTGGAACTTCGCTCATAGGTCTTCTTTTCTTTTTACTTTTGCATTTTCTCTTGAGATGGTCGTCGGTCGTTTCCCTTTAATGACCTCGTTGAGGGTTTGTTTTTGTTTTTGTAGCCGAGAGAGTACCTCCTCCGCCAGTTGCTGATATTCACGAGTGAGTGAGCGCGATTCTTCCCCGTACGGTGGGGATTCGCGAATGGGCACCTTTCCATGAGAAGTTCGGGCGCAAGCCTCTTTTTGGTGAGTCGGCTCGTTGTGGCCCGTTACTTTGTTCTTTGCTCCGTATTTTCTTTTACCTTATCTTTGCTTGATGGAATCTCTTCTCATTGGTAGGTCGGGGAGGTGTGAGAAGGGCGAGGGCTCCTGCGCTTGCCTTCCGCCAGCCGGCTTCCTCTACTCGGCCCGTTCCAAGGGCAACTGTGGGTGAGGGCACCCATAGTTCGGTTACTCGGCAGGTCATGCCCGCGGCTGGACCTGTTCGTTTGGAAGTTGTTCCCCGGTCAGACACTCCGGTTCTCACAGTCCGTTCAACAGACGGACCTTCTCACAACTGTGGCGAAGAAGTGCCATCCAAGAGGCGGAGGTTAGAAGCGGGGGCATATTTGATTGAGACGTCCTCCAGGGATGACACTACTGCGGCGGTTCTGAAGTTGGCGGTGACACCAACCTGGGCGCAGAGGTGACGCCTATTTTGGTCGTGGAGGAGACCACCTTGGCAGGGGGACATAGTTCGGCGGCCGCCGCAATTGTTCCGAGTGGTCCATCGTCATCTCGGCAGGGCCGCACCCCCTCTTCGGCAAATGAGAGGCTGAAGGGCGTGGTGGTGGATGATTACGAGTCGGATTCCGACATCGATCCTGAGGACATGAGGATGTTCGAGGAAGGCTTTACCAGGGTCAATGTGAGGGCGGAGGGTCCTTCTCGTATACTCGAGATTCCATCAGATTTTAACATGTTGGAGGACACGGTGGAGCTGGTGCCTCAGTTTGACCTTCTGTGTTCTGCTACTGAAAGCGAGTCTCTTCGGGAGCTCAATGATTCCGCTTCGTCGCGCGGTGTGCCCGGGATGGCCTTGAGGGTGAGTTTCCTTTCGTCTTTTTTTTGTCTTGTGCTATTTTGCTTTTGCTGATTCCGCCCCGCTTTTTCTTTCTTATTTAGACTTACATGCTGGAGATCGAGAGTGCTCACAGGGCTGAGACCAGGGCCGAAGTCTTTATGAAAATGGCCGCAAAGTATCGCTGGTATTGCACCAAGTGCCGTGAGATGCACGCGCTGCTTAGGGCGGGCGGTAGCACTCAATCCCTTAGGGAGGAGTTGGAGAAAGGGGATGAGGAATTGATGTGGTCTATTCGCAGATGCAGTGAGCTCGAGGAGTTTCTCTATGCCAAAGACGAGGAGCTCGAGTTGGGCAAGGGGGTAGCAGCGGAGTGCGAAGACCTTCGGGCGAAGGTGCAGTCTTTACGGGCCGAGCTTGAACAGAACGTTACTAGAGTCGCCGATTTAAGTGTTGAATGGATGGAGAAGGTGGCCGAGCTAGAAAAGAACGTGACTGAGTTAGAGATAGCCGAGAGGGCTCGGGTGTCAACTTTAGCGAGGGCGGCAGTGCTAGAAGACACTATCCGCGTTCTCAAGTTTGAGCAGGAATCTGAGAGGGCGACGGCCACGCTGAGGGAGGCGCGACTCGAGGAGTAGATTGGTGAACTTGATCGGAGGCTTCAAACCTGGGAGACCAAGTTGCGGCCCTTGAGGCCGAGAAGGCACAACTGTTGGCTCAGGATATCCCTCAAGAATATGCCTCTACTAATGTCCCTGCCGTTTGTATGAGCTATGGGTCCATGCTGAGGCCCAACGAGGTATATACAAGGGTTTGTGGGAGGCGGGGAGCGTTCTTGAGATCGCTTTTGAAGATGCTCGGGCTAAGGCATGCGAGGCTCGTATCGCTTGCGGTTACGACCCTACGACACCGAAGGCCAGCGAGGGTGCTGAGATTGAAGATGGGATTCCTTCTAACGACGACGGTATCGGAGAGAACGACGGTGGAGATGATATCGAGTGAAAAAAATTCTTTGCAGATGGAGATAATATCGAGTGAAAAAAATACTTAGTTTTGTTGTTGTTGTTGTTTGTTTTCATCTTTTTCTTTGGGGCCCTCTTTTGGCCTTTTGTAAGGGAAGAACTGTTGTGTATGTATATCTGAATAAAGTAGTCGCTTCGCCTTCGGTTACGTAACTTTTGGCTTTTCCTTTCTCTTTTTTTTTGAAAAAGACCTTCGGATTTCCCGGTTATGAGTCCCTGATTTTTAATTGGGAATTCAAACAAGGACGAGTTTAGTTTGCTTGATCCGAGCGAGATTGGATCTCGTTTCGTGAGTTCGAATGAAGTCACCTTTGATTTGCAAATTCGAGCGAGGTCAGTTTCTGATTTGCCAATTTGGGCGAAATTAGTTTTGACTTGTATATTCGAGCGAGGTCGAATTTAATTCGCCGACTTGGGCGGAATCAGTTTTGGCTTGTATATTCGGGTGAGGTCGAATTTAGACTTGCTAATTTGGGCAAAATCACTTTTGACTTATATATTCGAGCGATATCGAACTTAGAGTTTCCAACTTGGGCGAAGTCAATTTCGCATGGTGAGTTTAGCGATGGTAGGGGGCGAACTCGTGTGAGGACTTTGATTTGTTGATTTATTGATTTGGGTGAGCGAATTTTCATTTCCACTTGACGATGGCCGATGGCCGTAAGGGTGTGAGTTCGAGCAAGGTCGAAATTGTAACCCGCTTGGCGATGGTCAGTGGCCGTAAGGGTATAAATTCGAGAGATCGAATTGTAGCCCGTTTGGCGATGGATGATGTCCATGAGGGTGTTAATTCGAGCGAGGTCGAATCGTAACCCGTTTGGCGATGACCGATAGCCGTGAGGGTGTTAATTCGAGAGAGGTCGAATTGTAACCCATTTGGCGATGGCCGATGGCCGTGAGGGTGTTAATTCGATCGAGGTCGAATTGTAACCCGTTTGGCGATGGCCGATGGCCGTGAGTGTGTTAATTTGAGCGAGGTCGAATTGTAACCCATTTGGCGATGGCCGATGGCCGTGAGGGCGTTAATTTGAGCGAGGTCGAATTGTAATTTGGCGATGGTGCGGGTTTTCCTATTGCATTACTCTTATTGGAGAACATCACTCATTGCTGCATTGTTTATGCGTGTGTTGTGGCAAGTCCCGGTTTGCATAATCTTGTTTTCATTGGAGAGTACTGTGCGTCGGGATGAGTCCTAGATCATGGAGATTTTATTAATAATAACAACTTGTTTTGAGCCGTTTGTCTGCTATTTGCAATACGGTATGGTGTGGAGGGTTTTGATCGGTGCGTTCGGTGGCATTTGTTCCTTGTTTGCGTACCTTGACCTGGTAAGTCGGCGAGGGGGGGAAGGCACTGTAAGGCGACCCGTTTCATCCTGTACTCGAATGGCGGTTTCAGATTTGGCAGCCCCATATTTGACTTTGCTGTTAGTCGCGTCTAGGCTTCTTATGGGCCGAACTCACCTTGCCCGTTAGGATCTCGAGCTCGAGTCCCGGTTCGACGCGTCCGATGTGCGCAGATAATAAGGGAAATGTGTTAGACCCTGTACATAAATTACACTGCGCATACAGGTGCAAAAATAAAGCAGGATAAGTCGGTTATTTCAAAGAATCATACAATAGGCTGTCGTCCCTTCCTACGAGGTGGAAGTATAGATCGACATATAACGTTAATACGACAAGTAGGATTGCGGGCTTGCTAAGTGCGTAGTGGCCGTAATTCCACTTTGAGTACGCATACGACGTGTCGAACCCGTCGCTACAGGCGAGGCGTGGGTTTTGTATAGATATCAGACCTAATTTCGATTTCATGTGAAGATCTAACCCTGATTGGTTTGATTATTTCAAGAGCTTGCCTACAACTTTCTCAAGTTGGTGTTTACATAGAGGGTGGGGCTATGGCCACCGGGAAGCGAAACTCTGGCTGCCTTTAGATCTAGGGGAAACTAAAATTTTGGCTAAGAAATCCCCACAGACGGCGCCAAATTGTTTGACAAAAAAGTATTAAGCTTTTTGTTAAACTAACTAATAAGAAAATATAGGGTAAATCTTAGCCAAGAATAATTAACTCTAGATCAAAGTGTGTAAAATAGGAGAACAAGATATAGTCAAGCTCATGAACTTTTAATACTTATAAAAGATATCAAATATAAATGACATGCTTACATTCATGATGTAACTGTGAGCGTTACTGTGTTAAACTAAAAATCAGAAAAAACTGCTAGAAAAATAAAAGAAACTGGAAAAACAGAAGAGTTTAAGAAATATTCCGAGTCCACAATTTTCTTGTGTGTCCTTAAGGAATTTTAACCCCCTCACACGTTGCCAAGGTAATGGATTAAATCCTCCCAGGATAAAACGGAATAAACCTTCCTGCAACAGTGGCAATACAAACTGCAGGATACCAATGAACTCAAAGAACGGAGCAAAATCACACTTACGAATTTGAGAGAGAGAGACTGCGAATTAGGATGCAGTATATTCAGAAAGAAAGAAGTTCTGGAGTGTTTTTCGTGTGTAGAAAATGGAGCCTTGCCTCAGAATTTATAGGCAATTATCAGAAGAGGTGTCTGGAAAAGGTGCCTTTTCAGAAGAATACGCTGCCTACCGCGGTTCTACCGCGCTCGCGGCAGAACCGCGGTCAGAGAGGCTTTCTGAACCTGCCTGCCGCGGTTCTACCGCAGTCGCGGCAGAACCGCGGCCAGAGAGGCTTTCTGAACCTGCTTGCCGTGGTTCTACCGCGGTCGCGGCAGAACCGCGACCAGAGAGGCCCTCTGAACCTTCAGCAGGGTTCTGGCGTATTTTCAGCAGTGATTTGGCATTTAATTAATTATTAAATAATTAAATAAATTTTGTCCAAAAATAATCTTATCGACCGATCAAAACCAAATCCAAATCCAAAGCCAAAGCCAAAGCCGAAGCCGAGCGAGCGACGACGACGGCGCGAGGGTTAATTCTCTTCAACTCCTTTTAAGAGCTTTAAGAAGTGATTCTATATATAAGCACACAAATGTGGTTGTCCCTCACCAATGAGGGACAAAGTGCAAGACAAAAGTTCACTTCTTCAAATTTTCGATTTCCCTCCATTTTATTTCCCTCCATTTCCAATTCACACTTCTTCTACTTTAAAGCCCAATGGCTTAAAGTCCAAAAACCCCCACATGAATGGGAATGGCTATATCAAGAAAGATCATAGATGAAAGCTATGTGATTTTGCAAGTAAGGATTAATTGCATTTGGATAAGTAGGTTTCCCTTTGAACTTTCCGTAGTGAACATATGTCGGATATACTCGGTCAATCGGTAGATTTGATATCTTTGAACCGTAGAACTTTATTGTATACCTAGAAAACCATATGTCACACAATCAAACCTTAACCGTCTTTTAGTTCTCATTGTTGTGTTCGTTTCGGCCATGAACACCGCCTGGTCTCATAAGTGCGTAGAGAATTGGCCTTACAGAATTCTCGTTAAAGCGGCTTCCACTTCACACTTACATAGGTGATTCCTAAACGTGTAATCCTTTAGATTGACACTATTTGATAAATACCTCATCAAACTTAGGTTATCATTAAAAAAAGTGTAAAGTTCTATCCTTGTTACTGAACATTATCTTCATCACGAGAATGGACCAAAGATTTTATTTTGACAATGTTGAACCGGTCAATCACAACTTTGTTTGAGCTCCTTGAACCTAGATCTCGGAACATCCAAAATTCTAGGTAGAGTTACCGTCATGTTGACTTGTCCTCGGCCATAGTCCCATTCCCTTAGATGATTTCTCAACTCCCTCTCTAGTTAAGCCTTTTGTGAGCGGATCCGCCACATTATCCTTTGATCTTACATAATCAATAGTGATAATTCCACTAGAAAGTAGTTGTCTAACAGTGTTATGTCTTCATCGTATATGATGAGACTTTCCGTTATACATAACGCTCCCTGTCCGTCCTATTGCAGCCTCACTATCGCAATGTATGCAAATAGGAGCCAAAGGTTTTGGCCAAAACGGAATGTCTTCTAAAAAATTCCGAAGCCATTCAGCTTCTTCACCGGCTTTATCCAAAGCTATAAGCTCTGATTCCATTGTAGTGCGAGCAATGCACGTTTGTTTGGAAGACTTCCAAGATACTGCTCCTCCACCAACAGTAAAAACATATCCACTTGTGGACTTTGTTTCTGATGAGCCGGTTATCCAATTAGCATCACTATATCCTTCGATAACCGCAGGATATTTATTGTAGTGCAAAGCGTAGTCTTGGGTATATTCCAAATATCCCAGAACTCGTTTCATTGCTACCCAGTGATGTTTGTTGGGATTACTTGTGAATCGACTAAGTTTACTTATCGCACAAGCTATATCAGGTCGTGTACAGTTCATGATGTACATTAAGCTTCCCAACACACGAGCATACTCCAATTGAGACGTACTTTCACCTTTATTCTTTATGAGATGATGATTTAAGTCAATTGGAGTTCTTGCACTTCTAAATTCCAAGTGTTTGAATTTTTCAAGTACCATTTTCACGTAATGTGATTGAGACAAAGCTAGACCTTGAGGAGTCCTCTGGATTTTAATTCCTAGAATTACATATCAAGCTTACTAGCAAGCATGCGTTTAGTAGCTTGAATGTCGGCAATGTCTTTGCTCATTATTAGCATATCATCAACATATAAGCAAACAATGACTACATGATTTGGAACGTTCTTAATGTAAACACATTTATCACATTCATTAATCTTAAAGCCATTTGACAACATTATTTGGTCAAATTTCGCATGCCATTGCTTGGGTGCTTGTTTTAGTCCATAAAGAGACTAACAAGTCGACACACCTTCTTTTCTTTTCCCGAAACCACAAACCCTTCAGGTTGGTCCATGTAGATTTCTTCCTCTAAATCACCATTTAAGAAGGCTGTTTTTGCATCCATTTGATGGATTTGAAGATCATACAAGGCGGCTAACGCTATTAGCATCCGAATGGATGTAATTCTTGTTACCGACGAGTATGTGTCAAAATAGTCAAGACCTTCTCGCTGTCTAAATCCTTTGACAACAAGTCTTGCCTTGTATTTGTCAATAGTACCATCGTCTTTCATTTTCTTCTTGAAAATCCATTTAGAACCCAACGTTTTGTTACCTGGAGGAAGATCAATCAATTCCCAAGTATGGTTGCTCAATATGGATTCTATTTCACTATTGACAGCTTCTTTCCAATATTGTGCCTCTGAGGAAGACATTGCTTCCTTGAAGGTACGAGGCTCATTTTCTAACAGAAAAGTCAAAAAATCTGGACCGAATGAAGTAGATGTCCTTTGACGTTTACTTCTTCTCGGATTTTCTTCATTAGGCATACCATCTATTATTTCCTCCCGAGGTCGTTTTGACTTTTGGCAGGTCACTTCACTTTCCTTTTTATATGGAAAAATAGTTTCAAAGAATTCAGCATTATCTGATTCTATTATCGTATTAATGTGAATCTCAGGATTTTCTGATTTATGAACCAGAAAACGATATGCCTTGCTATTGGTTACATATCCAATAAACACACAATCAACCGTTTTTGGACCTATCTTAACCCTTTTAGGTTTAGGAACTTGTACCTTAGCTAAACACCCCCACACTTTGAAGTATTTCAAGCTAGGCTTCCTTCCTTTCCACTTCTCATAAGGAATGGATTGTGTTTTACTATGAGGTACACGGTTGATTATTTGGTTAGCTGTAAGTATAGCTTCCCCCCACAAGTTCTGTGGTAAGCCAGAACTTATTAGCAATGCATTCATCATCTCCTTCAACGTTCGATTCTTTCTCTCCGCAATTCCATTAGATTGTGGAGAGTAAGGGGCAGTTGTTTGGTGAATAATGCCATTTTCCAAACATATTTCTTCAAAAGGAGATTCATATTCTCCACCCCTATCATTTCTTATCATTTTGATCTTTTTGTTTAGTTGTGTTTCAACTTCACTCTTGTATTGCTTGAAAGCATCAATTGCCTCATCTTTACTATTAAGTAAATAAACATAGCAATATCTCGTGCTATCGTCAATAAAAGTAATAAAATACTTTTTCCCACCGCGAGATGGTGTTGACTTCATGTCGCAAATATCTGTGTGAATTAAGTCTAAAGGACTTGAATTCCTTTCAACGGACTTATAAGGATGCTTAGCATACTTTGATTCCACACATATTTGACATTTGGAGTTAATGCAATCAAATTTTGGCAATACTTCTAGATTTATCATCTTTCGCAATGTTTTGAAGTTTACGTGACCTAAACGCGAATGCCATAAAGTGTTTGACTCAAGCAAGTAAGAAGAAGCATTCACTTTATTGATAGGAACTGCTATTACATTTAGCTTAAAAAGGCCTCATTCAGGTAACCTTTCTACATACATATCATTCTTACTTAGTCAAACAC
>NW_017671864.1:0-24213 GCF_001879085.1 Nicotiana attenuata
AGAGATTGATGACTGAGTTGGGGCCGTAATATATATATATATATATATATATATATATATATATATATATGGGGAGGGGGGATCGAGTTTGTCACGACCTAATTTTCACATATCATGATGACGCCAGTTCCGATACTAGATGACTGAGTTGGGACTTGAGTGTCGTGAGTGATATATATATATATATATATATATATATATATATACACATACATATATCTATACATATGTGTGTGTGTGTGGATCGGGTTTGTCACGATATAATTTTCACATGTCGTCATGGCGCCTATTTCGGTACTAGGCAAGCTAAAATCTACAATAAACCACACTTTCTTTAAGTTTGAAAAAATAATAAAATTAGCTTTACAGTAAAAATCTCATAAATACTGATACAAAATACCGGGTGTCAAAAACCATACACTCCCAAAATCTGGTGTCACTAAGTACATGAGCATCTAAATGACAACATAGTCTGACTGATAAAACACTATTTAGAAATATAGAACCGTACAAATAACTTAAAGGAGAGAGTCAAGGTCTGCAGACGCCAAGACAACTAACTCGATAGTCTCCAACAGATAATTCTCCAAAATCTAGCAGCCGCCGTATCCGGAAGTACTTGGATATGCACACGAAGTGCAGAGTGTAGTATGATTACAACCGATCCAATGTACTCAATAAGCAACAAGGCTAACCTTTGGGCTGAAAGTAATGACAAGCTCAACAGGTACAATCCAATTATAGAAATAACAGTACAGAAATGTAGGCACACTTTCAAGTTCAACAGTAAATCTCAATACAAGTAAAAATAGACCAAACTGAATGGTGTGAGGAATATGAAATCTCTATATCTACATGCCAATGTACAATCCGTATGTGATGCAACACAATGAAAGCCTCGTGTCTCACACTCTCGGAGTACTCAATCACTCAATACTATGCGGGGCAGTTCTAACCCAAATATAAATAACAACTGTGCTCACTAGGGGAGTACAGACTCTTGAAGGGCTCCTTCAGCCCATCACTATAATAAGCCAATCAGAACTGTTGCGGCGTGCAGCCCGATCCCGTAACAATAAAGTGTACAAGGCCTGCTGCAGCGTGCAGCTCGATCTATTACTAATAATAATATGTATAAATTTAATATGGTATGCTGCGGCGTACAACCCGATCCCCTAATCATTACTCACAATCAGGCCCTTGCCTCACTTAGTCATCAATCTCTCCAGTCTCTCGGGCTCACAATGTCATAGAAATCAGCCCAAAAATGATGATATGATGTATCAATAAATAGAAACAGACACTGAGATAGGATATTCAAATGATGAATGTGTACATAATTACAAATTTAAGCAAATGATTTAATAGCAACACGACCACTGCAGGTCTCAACAATAATGGCATATAGCCTCAACATGATCTCAACAGGAGTCTCAGCTCCGTCTCTATAACACGTGGAGAAAACATAGAAAACTGACAAGGTTATTTGACTTCATAGCTCCACAGAATTAATTAATTCACAATTCATACGGTGCACGCCCATCACTTAGCATGTGAGTCACCTCCATACCAATCACGTAACACGCATTTAGGAATTTATACCTTCAGAATCAAGTTTAGAAGTGTTACTTACCTCAAACCGTGTAATTCTCTATTCCAATAAGCCCTTGCCTCATGAATCGGCCTCCGAACGTCTTGAATCTAGTCACAAATAATTCAATACAATCAACACGAGGTATAGGAATCAATTCCATATGAAAACGCTAAGTTTCACAATAAAATTCGAAAAGTCAACTCAAAAGTCAACGGTGGGTCCCACATCTCGGAACCCGCCAAAAGTTACAAAATATGAACGCTCATTTAACCACGAGTCCAACCATACCGAATTTACCAAATTCGGACATCAACTGGACCTCCAAATCCTAAATTCTTATTTTCAAATCCATATGCCCAAATCCTCGAATTACACCTCAAAATGACGTAATCTAGTCAGAATATTTAATAACTATTCAATATTATGGAGTAAAAATGATCACAAGTGACTTACCTCAAGTAGTTCTATGAATTCTCACTCAGAAATTGCCCCAAACCGAGTTTTCTTTCGTCCAAAAATGCCAAAATCATGCAACCCATTCGATTATATTATGTCCAGGGGTCTTCGCACCTGCGACTCACTTAGCCGCATCTGAGGTCTCGCAGGTGCATACGTTTCCTCCACTTCTACGGAATCACTGAAGGCCACTGCCTTCTGCTTCAGTGAGCCATGTTCCGCTTCTGCGAGAAGGCGTCCACTTTTGCGGACTAGCCCACCAAACCCCTTTCTGCTTCTGCGCTGCTTCCTCTGCATCTGCGGACTCGCAGGTGAGGAAATTCCCTTGCACCTGCAACCACTGCCACACTGCTTCAGCCCGCTTATGTGACCACATTGTTGCTTCTGCGGTCATGCACCTGCGACCAAATCCATCGCAGATGCGATCCCGCCAGAATTGGAAAATTTCCAGAATTGTTCTAAGTCCCATTTGTTTGATCCGTTAACCATCCGGAATCCACCAGAGGCCCCCGGGACCTCAACCAATTATACCAACATGTTCTAAAACATGATACGAACTTAGTCGAGGCTTCAAATCATATTAAACAACATTAAAAATATGAATCACACCCTAATTCAAGCCTAACCAAAACTAACAAATTCTAACTTCTATGTTCGACGTCGAAACCTATCAAATCAATTCTGATGGACCTCAAATTTTGCACAGAAGTCATAAATGATACAACGGACCTATTCCACTTCCGAAATTGGATTCTGACCCCGATATCAATAAAGTCAACTCCCGATCAAACTTCCAAACCTTTTATTTCCTACTTTCGCCATTTCAAGCCAAATTTAACTACGGACTTCAAAATAAATATTCGGACACACTACTAATCCCAAAAACACCATACAGAGCTGTTAGAACCATCAAAATTTGATTCTGGGGTCGTTTACACATAAATCAACATCCGATCAACCTTTTCAACTTAAGTTTTCAACCTTGAGACTAAGTGTCTCAACTCATTCCGAAACATTCTCGAAACCAAACCAAATACCTCGGCAAGTCACATAACGATAATCGAACACAGAATAAGTAGTAAATGGGGAAAATAGAGTTGTAATACTCAACACGACTGGCCGGGTCATTACAGGGTTGCACGCCGCAACAAGCTTTATGGCCATATGAGGATCGAGTTGCATGCCGCAACAGGCCTTAGGGGCATATGTGGATCGGGATGCACGCCGCAACATGTATCGTATAGTGCTGAGTGACTGAGTGTGACGAGCGAGAATTGAGATAGTCAGATTGACTGCTCTGAGAGTGTGAGTACTTGGGGTTTCACTGTGTTGTACCATATACGGTATTCATATTGGCATGTGGATATAGATATGTCATATTCCTCTTATTAGTCACACTTGGTATATTTTATATGTGATGAACTTAACTCTTACACCTAGAAGCATGTCTACGTTTTTCCTGTATCTTTAAGATCTGTATTTTTACAGCATTGTTGAGCTTGTCACTACTCTCAGCCCGAATGTTAGTCTTGTTACTTATTGAGTACATTGGGTCGGTTGTACTCATACTACACTTTGCACTTTGTGTGCAGATCTAGGTACTTCCAGATACGGCGGATGCTAGATTTTGGAGATTTATCTGTTGGAGACTATCGAGGTAGCTGCTTTGGGGTCCACAGACCTTGACTCTCTTTCCTTTCAAGTTATTAGTATTGTTCTATATTTCTAGATAGTGTTTTTATCAGTCAGACTATGTTGTCATATAGATGTTCATGTACTCAGCGACACCGAGTTTGGGGAGTGTATGATATTGACACACAGTACTTGTATCAATATTTATGGGATTATACTCTTAAGTTTAATTTGTTATGTTTCACACATAAAGAATGTACATTTTATTGAAATTGTCGACTTGCCTAGTATTACGATAGGCGCCATCACGACATGTGAGATTTTGTGTCGTGACAGTAAACCCACAAGTTTTTCTCTAGATCCAACACATCATGTAACTTACATTTCTCTTTTGTACGTTACTTGATGTCACATGTCGTCTTTGTTTTTTTGACTACTAGTCTCTAGGTAGGCGCATTGCGTGTGTACCCCTATAAATGAGTAAATAATTTTTAAAAATATTACGAATATGATTGAACAATGTGTTTGGGTTATAAAATAGAAATTAAAAAGAAATAAGTTCAAAAATTTATGAATGATAATCCTATGTTGTTAGCTCAATAAAAAAAATCATGCTCAATGTAGGTCCTTAATGTCTTAGTGTAATTCCAATATATAGGTCATGTATTTTTTTTAAATGAATAAAAATAGGATAAAATTATATTTCTTGCCAATAATGCATTATATTTTGAGAAAACCAACTATGCTTATGCCCTCTTTATTAGATGAATAAGACACTGAAGTCAATAGCAAGCTTCTTTTTGTCAAAGTGGGTAATAGCGTAGTTGGCCAATGATAGGATCCGAGATAAATAAAACAACTCAATATTTAATTAAGATAATCTAAGTGGTTTGAACAATGAAGTTGGAGTGGGTGAACGGTCCACTAGATAAATTGGGGTCATTCTCAATATTCTCCGTTTTTGCCCGGACTATCCAGGATCATATCAGCCAAGCTTCTAAAATTTTCTTATTTTGCGAAGTGCTTTTTCCAAAAGTGCTTTTCAAAAAAGTAATTTTAGTGAAAATCAGTGTGTGTTTGGCTAATCAAGTTGAAAAATACTTTTGAGCAGCAATTAATATTTGGCCAATCATTTAAAAAATATGTTTCTAAGTGTATTTTTTTTAAAAGTAATTTTCAAAAAAAATACTTCTAGGGAGAAGCTACTTTTTTCTGCTTCTAAAAAACTATTTCTGCTTCTACTTAAAAGTAATTTTTTCCTTTAAAAAGTTTGGCCAAACACATTAACTTTTAGAAAGAAAAAAAATACTTTTGATAAATATACAGTTTTGGCCAAAATAAAAGCTTGGCCAAACAGGCTATAAGTCCTTTGTCATAGCTACACAAAGAACAAATACCATTATTATTGCACATGTTGCGAGTACACGAGAAGTTCTCTGGAGATGCTTAGAGGCAAAAGACGTGTCGGCTGCCTACATTTGGGCAATTAAGGACATGTATGATGAGGATAAGACTCGGGTTAGGATAGTAGGAGGCGACTCTGAGCAGTGTCCGGCTGTTATGGGGTTAAACCAAGGTTCTGCGCTCAGCCCGTTCTTATTTACCCTGGTGATGGACGCGTCAACGCTTCATATTCAAGGGGAGGTGTCATGGTGTATGTTATTTGCTGATGACATAGTTCTGATTGAAGAGTCACGAACCAGTGTTAATGAGAGGTTGGAGGTCTGGAGACCTGCCCTTGAGTCTAAGGGTTTCAAGCTGAGGAGGACGAAGACGGAATACCTGGAGTGTAAGTTCAGCACTGAGCCGAGGAATGTGGGCGTGGAAGTGAGGCTTGAATCACAGGTCATCCCAAGTAGTGGCAATTTCAAGTACCTTGGGTTGGTTATCCAGAGGGGAGGGGAGATTGACGAGGATGTCACACACTGTATTGGGGTGGGGTGTATGAAGTGGAGGTGAGCATCTGGAGTCCTGTGTGACAAGAGACAGCCACCGATACTCAAAGGTAAGTTTTACAAAGCGGTGGTTGAGTGTTGGCCTGTGCAGAAACACTAGGATGGATAAGATTAGGAATGAAAATATTCGGGAGAAGGTGGGCGTGACTTCCATTGATGACAAGATGCAGGAAGCGAGACTCGGATGGTTCGGACACGTACAAAGGAGAAGCCCAGATGCTCTAGTAAGGAGGTGTGAGCGGCTGGCTTTGGAGGGCACGAGAAGAGGTAGAGGACGGCCTAAGATGTATTAGGGAGAGGTGATCAGGCAGGACATGGCGAGGTTTCAGATTTCCGAGGATATGGCTCTTGATAGGAAGTTGTGGAGATAGAGTATTAGGGTTGTAGGTTAGGAGGTAGTTGAGTCTCCATTACTTCGTACCTTTGTGAGGCTAGTCTGGTAGAGTTTTTGTCGATGTCACCTAGTGGCAATGTTATGTCTTACTACTCTTTTGTTTCTCATAATGTCGGGTCTATGTACTGTCTATCGCGTATGATTTGCATCTACTTTCTCATTTTCATGATATTATTTTTCCTATGGTTTCTATTGGTGGTATTGATATTGTCTCTTTTAGTCTTCTTGAGTCGAGGGTCTTTCGGAAACAACCTCTTTACTTCCTCGGGTTAGGGGTAAGGTCAAAAAACTGCTTTGGGAGAGAAGCTACTTTTTTCTGCTTCTTCTCAAAAGCACTTTCTCCTTCTAAAAGCTCGCCAAACACCTCAATTTTTGGAAAAAAGCACTTTTAGCCCAAAAATAAACTTGGCCAAACAGACTACTCCATAAGAGTGGTAGAAGATAGAGAGTTAGAAAATTCACTTGTAATTTTTGACTTTGCCTCCCATTACTCTGAAATTAATTTATGGTTGCAATAATAAAAAAAAATAAAGTAACAAAGGGAGCACTTGTCAGTTGTCACGACCCAAAATCCCACCAGAGGCATCGTGATGTCACTTAGTCTCTAAGACTAAGTAAGCTGATCATAATAACAATTCAAGCCATTTTTTTAAAAAAAATAATCGAAACCAACATCGAAAATAATGATACAACCTCCCAAGACTGGTAATACTGAGGCACGAACTCTAACTGAATACATGAAATGATCTCAAGAAAATCGAATATATAATACTATTCAAATAATAATTGACAGTATGATAAAATGGAAAGACTCCAAGGGACTACGACGACCAAACAGCTCTACCTTGAATCCTTGTGATCACACTCTAACTCTGTCCGAGTCCGATATCTCCAATACCTGGCTCTGCACAATAATGTGTAGAAGTATAGTATGAGTACACCACAGTCGGTACCCAGTAAGTATCAAGACTAACCTCGGTGAAGTAGTGACGAGGTATAGTCAAGGCACTCACTAATCAGTTAACATGTGCAGTGTAGCATTATATAGTAATAATAATAATAGAAACAAATAGCAATGATATAAACAATAAGGCAACAAAAACATCATAAATATTGCTCAAACGAATAAGGATCACAAATACAACCAATCAATCAAGTCCCTCAAATATACGTCTTTCAAATGTAAGTACTTCAAGTATAAATCTTTAAAATATAAGTTTTTCAATAAAAATCCTTAGAATATAATCCTCTCAAAAAAATATATTTCGAATATACTCCCTTCATATATATCCTTCGAATATAATTCTTTCAAATAAATATCTTTCAACTATAATTCTTGCAAATAATATTTTTGAATATAATTCTTTCAAATAAAAGTCACCTTGTGACACCTCATTTCGTAATCATAAAAATATGGTTCTCAGTCTACTTTCATATTTTCACGGCACCTCGTGCCCATATTTCTATCACAACTGCACGGACAACTCACGTGCCAAAAATATCAATATATGAAAATCTACACGATCAATTACTTTAGAAATAGTTTGAGTGAAGAAAATGGCATTGCACTTAAACTAAAGCATCAGATAAACAACCGATTTGGATGTAAAACTTATTAATTTAAAGCATAATAGTAATTCTTTTATTTAAAATAACTCAATCATCGAAAATCAGTAAAAATAAGAAATATAAATATTTAGAGTCTCGTACTAAAAGCCAAAGCCAACACAATACAACAAGAAGCAGAAAAAATATAATAATAAAGTCAACAAGTACATCACGGAAGAAGACAAGAATTTACGTATCACGGAAAAACAAAATAACCAAAGGCAAATGCAGCCATAGAAATTTTTTAACAAAAGGGAACTCCCGAGGTAGCGCCTCATAGTCCCAAAATTAAATTCACAATATTTTCTTTATCACCGCTGGAGCCGTCACATTTAGTTTTTAAAAAAAATTATTTTTCCCGAAATAGTATCCTACGTTTTAGCCCACCTTATCACACCGCATTGACTTCTAGTAGTTCCCCACTAGCCACGTGTATCAAGCCCACCTTATCTCACCGCATGCGTTTCAACACCCTGGCCTTATATCACCGCATGCATATCAATATCACAATATTTTCCAAATCGCACCTCAAGTGCCCAAATATCACAGCATAACACAACTTGCACCTCAAGTGCTCACATATCATAACATATCACAAATTGCACATCAAGTGCTCAAATATTATAACATATCACAAATTGCACATCAAGTGCTCAAATATTACAACATATCACAATCAGGTGCTCAAATATTACAACTTGCCACAGAAATCAACAATACATTATTTTTCCACAATAAGAAGCCCACGGCTCGACCATAATGCGCACAAAAATCTTAACAAAATATCCGGGAGTGAAAAATACAACAAAATAATAATTCACAATTTAACACTTCGCTTCAATATGATTTACGATCTTTATAACTCAATAGCAATTTCAACACCATGAATTGAAAAGTAATTCATCAAGGAACAACACCTTCTTTGATCTAAATTTTTGGCAAATAGATTAATGTCTCCTTTTAAAATTATTTAATAAATTATTTGCAGATGAAAAATCCGTAATGAAATTATTTCCACGAAACGACATAAAAGTCAAGTGGCAATCATACCAAATTAACATATAAAAAAAACCTAGGCAAACAAGGAAAGAGGCATGACAAATAAGGGATTTAATAAGTTCCAATAATTTTCCAATTTAATGGATAAGGGTGTCTACGAATTTTAACTGATATAATTTGCACATATAAACCAAGTACGTACTCGTCACCTTGAGTACATGATTTTCAATCACACAATTTCCACATAAGACTCATTGCCTAAGGGAAAACTCTCCCACACAAGGTTCGGCAAGATACTTACCTTTACGGAGTAGGGCGATATTCCAAAATAGCCTTCTTGCTTGAATTGACCTCCGGACAGCTCAAATCTATCCAAATTAATTGCATAATGTCACGACCCAAATTCAATCATAGGTCATGATGGCGCCCAACACCGTTGTTAGGCAAGTCAACTCTAATCAACTAGTGAGTTCACATTTATTTTACCGACCAGTCCCATCATTTACGAAATCTTAAATTTTAAACAGTCGATAATTAACAAGTTCATAATAATAGAAATAAAACCCAAAATAATAGTCTACAAAGTGTGCGCCAGGAACTAGTGTCACAAGTACTAGGGCAACTAGTAGAATTTACAAAAATGCCACTATTCTACAGTCTGAAACAAAATAGACAGTACATAACCACAACAAAAGAAGATAAACTCTAGTATGCTGCTGAACGGCTCAGAAGGGGCAGCTCACCTTGAGATCTCGATAAGGTATCAGGACCGCGGCCGGACGGATAACTAGATGCACCTGCCTCAGATCCGCTACAGTTAAGTACAGAAGCGTAGTATGAGTACATAAACAACATGTACCCAGTAGCTATCCAGTCAACCTCGAAGAAGTAGTTACGAGGGGTCGACTTGACACCTACTAAGGTCAACAATAATAATATTTAAGTGCTACGCTAAGCATGGATAGCATGAATATGATGACGATCCTAGAACAAGGACAAATAAGATATTACTTCTTAACAATGTATCAATTTCAGTCGTGTCATGTAATATGTTACATTTCAAAGCATTTAAGCAGTGTAAAGCACGGAAAGATTCCACATAAATAACATGCGCACATTGTGCCGAGGTCGTACGGTCCGGTCCGATATAATAATAAACTGTGCACTGCCAGAGGGTCAAATAGCGCGAACCATAGATGAATCTATTTACTACAGAGGCGATCGGCCCGATCCACAAATAGCAATTTATTATCAAGTAAGCACACATTGCTCAATTATAATCAAATAATTCATACAAGTTCTCAAGGAAGTGAGTATAACCGTCTATACTTATTTACAAGTTTCTAGCATGTCCTAAATGATCTTAGGAGCAAGCAAGGACGCAATCATTGCAAGTATAGCGTGATACGGGTCCTAAACTACCCGGACAATTAGCATAATAGTAGCTACGTACGGACTCTCGTCACCACGTACGTACGTAGCCCCCACAGATAGTCATATATGTCGACGCCCCCTTTTTCTCGCGAAATCGGGTTTACGACATTCGAGAAGACAACTCTATTCCCGTTTGGGAATTGGGTTTTTGGATTTGAAGAGTCGCCACCTAATGATTAAGTGCATTCGGACACTAAGGTTTTTCGAGTTGGAAACCAGAGTTCGGGTAAGGGCTAGAAATAATCTCGAGGGGAAGGTATTAGGCACCCCTCAAGATCCACTAGTGTGGTTCCCGGCCATGCTATGTTGTGACTTCAATGCAACTAGATACACCAATGATTTTACGCATAAGGGTTGCAAATAGATACATGACAAGTATGTGGGATCAAGGTCTAGATGATCTACAATTTGTTTAAAGGGGAGGGGGGGGGGGGGACTAAACGCAGAAAATTAATCAATACATTGAATAAACAAAGAAGAAAAATTTGGAAGAAAAGGAATAATGCAGTAAAATTAAGGAGGAGTTTTGAGTAGTTGAAAAGACAGGATTTTATTGATATTAAACAAAGTTGTATAAGGAAAGGGGTCCTAGGTTTATAAATCACATGGATCATCCACACAACACCGGTAATCAATCGTACGCGTGGTGTTATCGTGTGATCATCATCTACATGTCTACCCTTCCCATCCCGTTAAGGTATTAAGCGCGAAATAGTCTCATTTACTTATTGCATGCTATTACCCGTCCCACCTATCAGTCCTGGAGGCTTTTAGGACTACTAATCCTAAAGGGAGGAAGCTTGGCTTTTCAGAGGTTTAAAAAGGTTAAAATACTAAGGCGTCAAGCAAAACACATGAAAGCAGTTATGGGAGCACAAAACAATTAAGGCTCAGATAAACCTCCTTTAATCACAGAAAATCATGTAGTTTAGCATGTCTTACATGTACTGATTAGGTCGAAATTATACTTAACGTTAGGCAGGCTGGTTCATTACATATTTTCAGGCAAGAAGTTCGCATTAGGCTCGCCTGGCTGCAACTTATCGAAGACCAGTGCAATTAATTAACTACATACTTGTTTGCCTACGTGATGACCTATAGGCATGGCATCTACTAGTTTCAGGAATAAAGAAACAAACTGATTAAGAAAGTTGCCAGTTTTAACAGAATGGTGCGAGTTCTGTAATTAGTGCTAATCTTAAAACGAGTGATTCATATTTGATTGATAGTTCCTATAGGCATGCTTTCTAGCATTGTTAATTTAAACACTTTTTACAGGCGTAGCAAGAGCGCAGAAATCCTATAGGCATGGTATCTGAATACTGTTAGTTTTTAGTCCTATAAATAGGTTTGCCTAGTGACCAATGCATGCGTAGAGTCTGGATTTCTGGTTACTTATAGGCGTGGTATCCATATGGAGATGCAAAACTCCTATAGACATGGTATCTATATGGATGCATAAACCTATAGACATGGTATCTATATGTGCAGAAGTGCAGAAACCCTATGGACATGATATCTATGTGGAGAAGTGCAGAAACCTTATAGACATGATATCTATGTGGATGCATAAACCTATAGACATGGTATCTACATGTGATATGCAAATGTGCAAAGCTGTAGGCAAGATACATGAGTACAGAAGTGTGGTAATTCCCTATGAGCATGATATCTACCCCTTTGTATGCATGGTTACCCTTCCCTTTTCACTAATCACCCCAGAGGTTATTACAAAATTTTATTACAGACCAAGATGAATCGAAAACGGGAAATAAAATTACAATCAGAACTCTTAAGCTGCATCCAAGGAGCCTAATTCAAACCCAAGGTCTAACAATATGATATGAGCCAACTGCCAGGATCAGGTTCCAAAGCCTTTCTCTTATCCGGGATGTGTCAAAGTTCCAAGGAGTTTCAAGAACTCCAGGCAATGCTCACACCCAGATATCATTACAGAACTAAATTAAAGTGCAGTGTGGAAGGGCCAGCCCTCCAATGTCCAAGTTCAGAGGGAACTCAAGGTCCCAAGGCAAGGCTCATTGGAGGGGGGCAGAACTTAGAGTCTAGGAACAAGTGTAAGTGCAATAGAGGGATATAAGGGATGCCAAGGCAGGCTGGTGGTCATGCCCAGCAACATAAAATGCTGGCACACCCCTGACCAGCCCACTAGCCAAACATTGGAGAGTCCAGGACCTATTGAAGGTCAAACCATGGCCTGGGCAGTAATTGGGATACTGTCAGGCCAAGGTTTCAACTCAACACATAAAGGGGGTTAGGGGTAGGGATTCATATGAAAGCAGAAGCAAAGAAAGAAAAATACTCAGCATAAGCTACGAAGCATGAACAGCAAACCACACAGAAGAATGAAACTATAGAATAAACATATAGGGATGGGGAAAAAATTTAAACGAAAGGGCATACCAGTTTTCAGAAACAAGCAAGTAGGGAGAAGCAGTAGACTCAGGGAAGCCAAGTTGCAATCAAGAAGCAAGAGTGTAAGCTTTTAGAAGAGAGTTGTAATGATTAAAAATCGTGTGTGTGTCTAAAAATTGTGTCATGTATTTATAATACAGAAGAGAAGCAGAAATAGGTAAGAAAATAGTTTGAAAATCAATCACACAAGGTTTCCCTTTAATTAAGGGATTCTGATTTCAAACGGGCAAGGTAAATAAGGAAAGGAGTTAATTAAACACTTTTCAAAGTAATGCAAGAAGGGTAAATACATAATAGTTATTTAAGGAAAGGCTTTTGACAGTACACGGTCATGCAAATTAAGGAAAGGAAATCAGTTGACAGCCAAGCAATCAAGGGTCGAAAATTTTATGTGAATGAACACGGTCAGAAAAAGGTGAAGGGAGGCTTCACATAAGAAGAATCAGTAGCAATCAATTAACCCCCAAAAAAAAGGATTCTGATTCGAACACAAATTGGAAAACCTTTTTAAGAAAGATTTTAACACATATAAAAGGGGTTGTCATGCTAATCAGAAGAGTTCATACACAAAAGGATTCAAACTTATTATATGGATCCAAAGTGAATTTGAGAGAGTCCAGGGCTCGAATGGAACCCTAGTCCAGACATACAAGACCACACTCGTCAAAAAACCCCAAATCCTAGGGTTTTCGACTTGAACCAAATGCAAAGAAGAGAAACAAGCAGATACTATAGAAAGTTTAATGTAAAAATGNAATACAAGAAGCCAATGAAAAGCTAATTGGAGAATGGAAGGATATGGCTGTCAGCGCCAACAAAAGAGTGATCTGTTTGGAGCGGGGCATAGTGGAGCTGGAAAAGATGTTTCTGAAGAGAGTTTGCCTAGTTGCTGAAGGAAATGAAGGCGGACATCTGGCTAGGGCCTACTTGCTGCTAGGACTGCACGAGCTAGGAGAACTGTACGAGGGAGCCAACACCGCCGAATCTGGGGAAGGTCCTTATGAGAACCAAATAGATAGCTAGTTTATTCTTTTCCGTTTTAGGAAAATATAATAACGGCCTATGGCCACTAGTGACTATTTTTATTTCATGTTATTTAGTGTTCGTTTTTGGGATTCGTCTTATTTCTCTTATCAAATAAAATGAGGCTATTTAGCATTCTAAGTTCTCCAAATTTACTCGTCGCTAGGCCTATCCCGGGCACAACGAGACCCCCCCCCCCCCAAAAAAAAAAAATTAGGACACGCTTTATATTCCCCGCAGTACGTGTTTAAATATTGCAACATCTTTTCGTATAATCCTTACTAACTTGTTACCTTTTTGTTTTTACTTTTGTTTATTCCCCTCCCTAAAGGTTAGTTCGTGAACACTGGCAACATCAGCATGTTTTACAAGATCCAGGGGCCCTCCACCTACTCCTCCTCCTAGTCCCGTCCAAAACAGGAACAAGAGAAAAATGGAAGATTTGAGCAACATCAGAAAGGAAAACTCGGTTGAACGAGTAGAAATCACTCAGGGTACTCATGTCTCCAAACAAAGTGCATCCTAACTCGAGCAGAAATTGCTGAAATTTCTGGAGGAACTTGATCAAGTCCAGAATTTGGCAAGCTTTTCGTTTTCCCTCACCACCCCAGATGTTAACTTTCCTAACACTCAAAACCCCACACCTCCATAAAACATCCCGAAACCACAAAAGCATCCCGTTCCCCTCCACTACTGCAACACTTGCCACACTTCCAACAACACCCCACTGCTCATCCCTGAACCGCTGAACTCCACAAATGATCATCTCTACACTCACCACAACACCCCCATCTATGTGGAAAATATGTCGCACCCTACTCAACCCATCTCAAGCATACCCGAGTCCAATGATAAAGACTCGATCATCAGAAATTTTGTAGAAGAACTTAAGAAGCTGACCACCAGGATCCAAGGTGATGAAGGTAGTAAAGGAATTGAGGGGCTAAACTACAAAGAATTATGCATACAGCCCGATGTCGAACTGCCCGAGTGGTACAAACCTCCCAAGTCCGAGATGTTTGATGGTACAGGGGATCCTAGGGTTCACTTGAGGACATACTACGACAAGTTGGTCGGAGTGGGAAGAAATGAGAGGATCCGCATGAAGTTTTTCATAAGGAGCCTGAAAGGAGATACTCTGTCTTGGTACATTAGCCAAGACCCAAAGAAGTGGTCAAAATGGGTTAGTATGGTGTCCGACTTCATGGATAGATTCAGGTTCAATACGGAGAATGCACCAGATGTGTTTTACATAAAAAATTTAAAGAAGAAACCCACAGAAACTTTCCGCGAGTATGTCACTCGTTGGAGAAAAGAGGCTGCCAAGGTTCGACCTGCTTTAGGGGAAGAACAGTTGAACAAGTTTTTCGTCCGGGCTCAGGATCCGCAATACTATGAAAGACTGATGCTGATCGAGAACCATAAATTTTCTAACATCATCAGGCTGGGAGAAAGGATTGAAGAAGGCATCAAAAGTGGTATGGTCACTAACTTTGAAGCTTTGCAAGCCACCAACAAGGCTCTGCAGTTCGATGGTACATCCAAGAAGAGGGACGTAAGTGCCGTAATGGTTGCACAGAGAACCAAATCACCAGTCAAATACCAAACCTACCTGATATCTCCACTTACATATCAACCTAATCTAAATTTCCAGACACCCACACCTTCCTACCAAGCTCCACAACCTACCTATCAATCACCTCCACCTCCCACATAACAATCCACTTCACCCAGATATTCCCAACCCGCACAAGTCTACCAAGCCTACAACACTCAACCGTCCCACTACCAATCAAGTCCCACTCGCCAAAACTTTCCGAGACCCCGACCAAATTTTGACCGCAGACCTCCCAAACAATACACCGCCATTGCCGAGCCAATTGACCAGCTGTACGAAAGACTCAAAGTTTCTGGTTATGTCACCCCTATCCCTGCCATAACCCCTGAAAACCCTTCCCAATGGATTAACCCAAACAAAACCTATGCATACCATTCTGGCATGAAGGGACATACTATTGATGAATGTTGATCCCTGAAGGACAAAATCCAGGCATTGATAGACAATAAAATCATCGTGGCAAAGGAGCCTGCTCCGAACGTCCGCAACAACCCTCTACCAGACCACAAGGGGGGAGGTGTTCATATGATTGAAATAGAAGATGATTGGGACCCCAAAGGATCAATCGGTTGGATCACGGAAGGTGACGATCCAAAGAAACCAACAGTCACTCTTAATCCGATTGTAGTCCAAATTCAGCCTTCTGATGATGCTGAGATGAACATGTCCATACTGCTTGAGTTTGAAGCACCAGCCTCCGCAAAGACACCAACACCAATCGAGGTCGAGTTTGGGTCCCCAAAGGCGCCTGAGCCCTTTGAAGTTGCTGTATTACCTTCCAAAGTGAGGGTGCCTATTCCAGTAGCAATGACAGCTATAACACCATTCCACACAAAAGCCATACCATGGGACTACACAGCCGAGGCAAGAAGAAAGGGAAAAGCAAAATTCGGGGAAACAGTTGCAGCGTAGGGTATGATAAGAACCGACAGGGTTTATACCCCAGAACACTTGGCTGAGTCAAGTAAACAGACCTCTGGTCGACAAGCCATCATTGAAATTGGACCCGGTGATCTCTGGAAAAAGATTCAAGCCAAGGAATACTCGGTCATTGACCACCTGAACAAAACACCGGCACAGATCTCTATCCTGGCTTTACTACAAAGTTCTGATGCATACAAGAATGCCTTGTTGAAGGTATTGAGTGAGGCATATGTACCAAGCAACACTACTGGAGGAGAAATGGAAAACATGGTAGGCCAAGTGTTGGAGAGTCACAAAATCACCTTCCACGAGGAGGAGCTGCCACCGGAAGGATTGAGTCATAACAAAGCATTGCACAACACTGTGCAGTGCGAAGATTATTTTATCACCCGGATCCTGGTCGATGGGGGGTCCAGTCTCAACATTTGTCCTTTGGTAACACTCAGGACATTGGGAAAAGGGCTGCATGAAATCAAGGATGGGGCGATCAACGTTAAATCTTTTGACGGTTCTCAAAGGTCCACTATTAGGGAAATTAGCCTAGGTTTGCAAATGGGGTCCACTTGGTTTGATGTTGATTTTCAAGTGATAGATGTGCCAACATCATACAATCTACTGTTGGCACAACCATGGATTCATGCCACCGAGACCATGGCATCAACACTACATCAGGCATCGAATGGTGACGGTAGCAACCCCTATAGCTGCCAGACCATTCCAGCAATTGGAGGAAGAAGAAGATTAGGTGGGGAAACTTACCACCACATCGAGCGAGTCAACGCCGTCGATAAAGACAAATGGTGGGACAACAAAATTGAAAGCATACTTAATTGGAGCGGGTATGAACCTGGCAAGGGACTTGGCAAGAACCTCCAAGAAATTGCTAAGCCCATCAAGCTCAAGAAGCATGGCACCACCTTCGAACTGGGGTACGAGTATACTTGGGAAGAATTCAAGGACTGGTCGCCACCCTGGCGCGGCCCTTACTATCCATTGGAGCAAGCGATACCCCGTCTGGAACAGACCTTTCAACCAGCCGAAGTCATCTATGGGTCGGAAGAAGAGGAAGCATTAGCAGGAATGAGGAATTTGTTCCTAGAAGAGGATGATATGGACTGCCGTGTCATTTTTGAGGAGGAGGGGGAGGAAGGCCCTTCCATACAGGCTGTAAGCAGAGGAGCACACCTCAACAACTGGACTGTAAGAACCACCAGAGCCCGGCATGCCTCGGGGTAGCAAGGCTGAACAAAGCACCACGCACTATTCTGTTTTACTAGTTTATTTTTCCTTCGCATTTTTACTTTTCAAGAAAGAGCTCCAATGTTCAAAACACTTATGGAATTTATTAAAGTATCTCAATTTTTCTTACAAATCTCACTCTTATTATTTTCTCTCATTACTTTACTCAAACAACATTACTATTACTTATCTTGATCAACCAATGACTGTGACATACAAAGAGACAACCTAACAAACGGACATAGACTCAGAGGAAGATGATATACCGGAAGAAATTGTTAAAGAAGTTGAGAATTTTGAGAATAGACCTAAGTCCAACCTGGACAAAATTGAGATCGTCAATCTGGGAGATGCAGAAAACATCAAAGAAACGCGAATCAGTGTTCATTTGTCATCATCAGAAAAGGAAGAGTATACAGAATTTCTAAGGGAATATGAGGACATATTCGCATGGTCATATGACGACATGACTGGTGTAAGCACATCCATTGTGGCTCACAAATTACCGACTGATCCGGCCTGTCCGCCAGCAAAATAGAAGCTCAGAAAGTTCAAGCCAGACATGAGTTTGACAATCAAGGAAGAAGTCACTAAGCAGGTCAAAGCCAAGGTTCTCAGGGTAGTGGAGTATCCGACATGGTTAGCCAATATTGTGCCGGTAACAAAGAAGGACGGGAAGGTCAGACTCTGTGTCGACTACCGGAATCTCAATCGGGCTAGTCCAAAAGACGACTTCCCCTTGCCGAATATACACATCTTGATTGACAATTGCGCCAAGCATGAGTTGTAGTCATTCGTATATTGTTTTGCTGGATACCATCAGATATGGATGGATGAAGAGGATGCAGAGAAAACAACTTTCATTACGCCGTGGGGGATGTATTGCTACAAAATGATGATGTTTGGGTTAAAAAATGCAGGGGCCACCTAAATGAGGGCCATGACCACCATTTTTCATGACACGATACACAAGGAGATCGAAGTATATGTAGACGACGTCATCATCAAATCCAAGAAAGCCGTTGATCACGTGGAAGATTTGAGGAAATTCTTCAATAGACTGAGAAAGTACAACCTAAAGCTGAATCCTACAAAGTGTGCGTTTGGGGTTCCTTCCGGAAAACTACTTGGGTTCATTGTGATTCGCCGAGGGATAGAATTGGATCCATCAAAGGTCAAAGCTATTCCAGAATTGCCGCCACCAAAGAGCAAGAAGGAGGTAATGAGCTTCTTGGGGAGACTTAACTACATCAGCCAGTTCATAGCACAATCGACTGTCATCTGTGAGCCAATCTTCAAGATGCTAAAGAAGGATGCCGCTACCAAATGGACTGACAACTGCCAAAAAGCCTTTGACAGAATTAAGGAGTACCTGTCAACGCTGCCAGTTTTGGTTCCGCCTGAGCCAGGTAGACCCCTGTTACTCTACCTTGCGAAGCTAGATGGAGCGTTTGGTTGTGTTCTGGGCAGCATGATGAAACGGGGAGAAAAGAGCAGGCCATCTATTTTCTCAGCAAGAAGTTCACCCCGTACGTATCCCGATATTCTCTATTGGAACGCACCTGTTGTGCTCTGACTTGGGTAGCCCAGAAGTTGAGGCACTATTTCTGTGCTTACACCACGTATCTCATATCAAGAATGGACCCATTAAAGTACATCTTTCAGAAGCCCATGCCCACTAGCAAGCTAGCCAAGTGGCAGATCCTGTTGAGTGAATTTGACGTTGTCTACGTGACTCAGAAAGCAATCAAAGGACAGGCCTTAGCAGATCACCTCACTGAGAACCCTATGGATGGAGAATACGAGCCTCTGAACACGTATTTTCCTGATGAGGAGGTATCATTTGTAGGAGAAGACATTGCAGAATCCTATGATGGCTGGAGGATGTTTTCGATGGAGCAACAAATTTCGAAGGAATTGGCATAGGGGAAGTCCTAATATTAGAATCCGGCCAGCATTATCCGGTATCCACCAAGCTCAGGTTCCCATGCACCAACAATATGTCCGAGTACGAAGATTGCATCTTAGGGCTCAAGATGGCCATTGACATGAACATCCAAGAGTTGCTAGTGATTGGGGATTCGGATTTACTTATACATCAGGTCCGAGAAAAATGGGCAACCATGAACTCCAAGATACTCCTGTATTTGCATCATGTACAGGAGTTGAGGAAGAGGTTCACAAAGACAGAGTTCCGGCATGTTCCCAGAGTCCAAAATGAGTTTGCCGATGCATTGGCTACCCAATCATCTATGATTCAGCATCCAGATAAGAATTTCATAGACCCTATTCCGGTAAAGATTCATGATCAGCTAGCATACCGTGCTCATGTCGAGGAAGAAGCAGACGGAAAGCCTTGGTTTAACGACATTAAGGGATACTTAGCAAGAGGAGAATATCCGGAGCTTGCAAATGCTACGCAGAAGCGAACACTGCGAAGATTGTCCAACAGTTTCTTCCACAACGGGGGAATCCTATAGAGGATAACTCCGGATTTGGGTTCGCTGAGGTGCGTTGACGCGAAGGAAGCATCTAAACTGCTAGAGGAGATTTATGCCGGGACTTGTGGTTCGCATATGAACGGTTTTGTCTTTGCCAAGAAGATACTCCGACAGGAACCCCGAATGCACATTTAGTGGGATTCAGTTTCAAGTTGTACCTTCTTAACCTGTTGAAGAACTTTCTTAAATCTTCCATATGGTCAGTGGCTTTCTTGGATTTGATGATGACGTCATCCACATACACCTCGATTTCTTTGTGTATCATGTCATGGAAAATAGTAGTCATGGCCCTCATGTAGGTGGCCCCAGCATTCTTTAATCCGAACGACATCATCTTATAACAATACATCCCCCACGGTGTAATGAAAGCTGTTTTCTCCGCGTCTTCTTCATCCATCCATATCTGATGATATCCGGCAAAACAATCGACGAATGACTGCAGCTCGTGCTTGGCGCAGTTGTCGATCAGGATGTGTATGTTCGGCAAGGGGAAGTGTCACGCCCCAAATTCGAGGGACATGACCGGCGCCCGACCGGGTAGCCCCAGCCAAGCGAACCTGGATGCCTTTCCTAACCCACATGTTACCCCACGTTTTCCTTACTCAATTATTCTAAGGATTTGCCAAATAATTAATTAAGAACACTCTTTAATTTACAAAACACATACATACTTACATAATAGTAGTGAAATCACCAACTCGTTACCAACGTATGAAAACACGAATTTACACAAGTTTCTAACCCACATCTACTGTCTACGGAGCCTCTAAAAGTACAACAGGATAATATAGTATTTGTCGGTAACAAGGCTCCGGCTATACCTTACACAAATCAAAAATAAAACTCCGAAAACAAGCGGCCTGAGCCACGCAGGGCCCCGAGAGGAAAGGGGCTCACCAAAAAGCTGATGGAGGACGAAGGGGAGCTACGATCGGTGGACTGGAGTACCTGCTACGGATCCACCTACAATCATAACACGAATGTAGCGCCCCCGGCAAAAGGGCGTCAGTACATTTGAATTGTACTGGTATGTATGAACAAACTTNGAGGAGAATATCCGGAGCTTGCAAATGCACGCAGAAGCGAACACTGCGAAGATTGTACCACTACGTTTCTTACCACGAACGGGGAAGTCCTAGTAGAGGAGTAACTCCGGTAGTTTGGGTTCGCTGAGGTGCGTTGACGCGAAGGAAGCATCTAAACTGCTAGAGGAGATTTATGCCGGGACTTGTGGTTCGCATATGAACGGTTTTGTCTTTGCCAAGAAGATACTCCGACAGGAACCCCGAATGCACATTTAGTGGGATTCAGTTTCAAGTTGTACCTTCTTAACCTGTTGAAGAACTTTCTTAAATCTTCCATATGGTCAGTGGCTTTCTTGGATTTGATGATGACGTCATCCACATACACCTCGATTTCTTTGTGTATCATGTCATGGAAAATGGTAGTCATGGCCCTCATGTAGGTGGCCCCAGCATTCTTTAATCCGAATGGCATCATCTTATAACAATACATCCCCCACGACGTAATGAAAGCTGTTTTCTCCGTGTCTTCTTCATCCATGCATATCTGATGATATCCGGCAAAACAATCGACAAATGACTGCAGCTCGTGCTTGGCGCAGTTATCAATCAGGATGTGTATGTTTGGCAATGAGAAGTTGTCTTTCGGACTAGCCCGGTTGAGGTCCCGGTAGTCGACACAGATTCTGACCTTCCCGTCCTTCTTTGGTACTAGCACAATGTTGGCTAACCATGTCGGGTACTCCACTACCCTGGGGACCTTGGCTTTGACTTGTTTGGTAACTTCTTCCTTGATTTTCAAACTCATGTCTGGCTTTAACTTTCTGAGCTTTTGCTTTACCGGCGGATATGTCGGATCTGTTGGCAGTTTTTGAGCTACAATGGATGTACTGAGACCGGTCATATCGTCATATGACCAGGCAAATATGTCCTCATATTCTTTTATGAACTCCATGTACTCCTCTTTTTCTGACGGTGATAGGTGAACACTGATGCGCGTTTCCTTGACATTCTCTGTATCCCCCAAGTTGACGACCTCAGTCTAGTCCAGGTTAGACTTAGGTCTATTCTCAAAGTCCTCAACCTCTCTAACGACCTCTTCTGGTATTTCATCTTATTCTGAGTCTATGTCTGTTTTTTGCGTTACCTCGTCGCATGTCACATTCGTTGGTTCATCAAGACAAGTAATAGTAATGCCATGTAAATTAAAGTAAATGACAGAGAAAAGAAATAATAAGAGCGAGATTTATATAAGAAACTAAAATGCTTTGATAAAACGTCCAAATTGTTTTGAACATCGGAGCTCTTTTCAAAATTTAGAGATAATACTGAAAGGAAATCAACTAATGAAAAAGTAAAAGACAATGCATAATGCTTTGTTCAGCCTTACTACCCCGAAGCCCTCCGGGCCTTAGTGATTTTGACGGACCAATTGTTGAGGCGCCCTCCTCGGTTCACCGCCTGTATGGAAAGGCCTTCCTCCCCTTCCTCCTCGAGAATCACGTGACAGTCCATATCGTCATCTTCCAAAAATAGGTTCTTCATTGCTGCCAATGTTTCATCTTCTTCTGACCCATACAGGATGTCGGCTGGCTGGAATGTTTGTTCGAGGCGGGGTATCGGGTGCTCCAGCGGATAGTAAGGGCCACGCCAGGGTGGCAACCAATTCCTGAACTTTTGCCAAGTGTATCCATACCCTAACCCAAAAGTTGTGCCATGCTTCTTCAGTTTGATAGGCTTGGTGATTCCCTGGAGGTTCTTGCCGAGCCCTTGCCAGGTTCATACCCGCTCCAGTTTAGTATACTCTCTATCTTGTTATCCCACCACTTATCTTTGTCCACGGCGTTGACTCGTTCGATCTGGTGGTAGGTTTCTCCTCCTAGTTTCCTTCTTCCTTCAATCGCTGGGATGGTTTGACGACTGTATATGGGGTTACTCCCGTCGCCATGAATAATCACCTCTTGGTGATTCCATTCGAACTTCACTGCTTGGTGCAGGGTTGATGCTACGGCTCCAGTGGCGTGGATCTAAGGTCATCCCATTAGCAAGTTATAGGATGCTGGGATGTCTATTACTTGAAAATCAACATCGAACCAAGTTGGCCCCATTTGCAGACATAAACTGATCTCCCCAATAGTGGACCTTTGGGATCCATCAAAAGCTTTGACGCTGATAGCCCCATCCTTGATTTCATGCAGACTTTTTCCCAATGTTCTAAGGGTCACCAATGGACAAATGTTGACGCTGGACCCTCCGTCAATCAAAGTCCTGGTGATGAAATAGTCCTCGCATTGCACGGTGATGTGCAACGCTTTGTTGTGGCCTAAACCTTCAGGCAGCAACTCATCCTCGTGGAAAGTGATTTTATGACTCTCCAATACCTGCCCGACCATGTTTGCCATTTGTCCTCCAGTTATATTGCTGGGTACATACGCCTCGCTTAGTATCTTCATCAGAGCGTTCTTGTTTGTCTCGGAGCTCTGCAGTAGAGCTAGGATGGAGATCTGCGTGATGTTTTGTTTAATTGGTCGACAACTAAGTATTCTTTTGCATGTATCTTCCGCCAGAGATCATCGGGCCCACATTCAATAGGCCGTCCAGAGGCCTGCTTACTTGATTCAACCAAATGTTCCGGAGTATAAACCCTGCCGGTCCTGGTCATACCCTGTGCTGCAATTGCTTCTCCGGACCTAGTCTTTCCCTTCCTTCTTGCCTCGGCGGTGTAATCCCATTGTATGGCCTGTGTATGGAACGACGTTACGGCTGACATCGCTACAGGAATGGGCACTCTCGTTTTGGGTGGCAATACAGAAACTTCGAATGGTACTTTCGGAGACCTAAACTCCACCTCAATTGGCTCTCTGGTCCATTTGGATGACGGTGTTTCAAGCTCGAGAGGCACGGACATGTTTACCTCAGCATTCTCGGAGGGCTAGATCTGGACCACAATTGGATTCAGTGTGACGGTTGGTTTCTTGGGCTCGTCACCTTCGACAATTAATCCAATTGACCCCTTTGGGTCCCAATCATCTTCTACTTCGATCATATGCACACCACCAAAATTATGTTCAAGCAAGGGATTGTTGTAAACGTTAGGAGCAGGTTCCTTGGCCACGATGATTTTGTTGTCAATTAGAGTTTGGATTTTGTTTTTTAGATATCGGCACTCATCAATGGTATGCCCTTTCATGCCGGAATGGTATGCCAGGTTTTATTTGGAATGACCCACTGGGAAGGATTATCTGGAGTTATGGCAGGGGATTGGGGTGACGTACCCAGCAGCTTTGAGCCTTTCATATAGCTGGTCGATTGGCTCGGCGATGGCGGTGAGTAGCATGAAAAACTCACCCGAGACAATCTCTTCACCCCCGACACTTAAAA